>NC_080377.1:86404205-86424205 GCF_014773155.1 Arachis stenosperma
TAGGCAAAAATCATATTTCTGGACTTTACTATGAGTGTGTGTATTTTTCTGTGATTTCAGATGTTTTCTGGCTGAAATTGAGGGAGCTGAGCAAAAATCTGACTTAGGCTGAAAAAGGACTGCTGATGTTGTTGGATCCTGACCTCTCTGCACTCGAAATGGATTTTATGGAGCTACATGAGTCCAATTGGCGCGCTCTTAACGGCGTTGGAAAGTAGACATCCAGGGCTTTCCAGTAATATATAATAGTCCATACTTTGCGCGAAGATAGAGGACGTAACTTGGCGTTGAACGCCAAGTACATGCTGCTGTCTGGAGTTAAACGCCAGAAACACGTCATGATCCGGAGTTGAACGCCCAAAACACGTCATAACTTGGAGTTCAACTCCAAGAAAAGCCTCAGTTCGTGGATAGCTTTAGTCTCAGCCCCAGCACACACCAAGTGGGCCCCAGAAGTGGATTTCTGCACCAATTATCTTAGTTTACTCATTTTCTGTAAACCTAGGTTACTAGTTTACTATTTAAACAACTTTTAGAGACTTATTCTGTACCTCATGACATTTTCAGATCTGAATTACATACTTTTGTCGGCATGAGTCTCTAAACTCCATTGTTGGGGGTGAGGAGCTCTGTACCGTCTCGATGAATTAATACAATTCCTTTATTTTCCATTCAAACACGCTTGTTCTTATCTAAGATGTTCATTCGCGCTTAATTATGGAGACGGTGATGATCCGTGACACTCATCATCTTCCCCAATCCATGAACATGTGCCTGACAACCACCTCCGTTCTACATCAGATTGAATGAGTATCTCTTAGATTCCTTAATCAGAATCTTCGTGGTATAAGCCGGATTGATGGCGGCATTCATGAGAATCCGGAAAGTCTAAACCTTGTCTGTGGTATTCCGAGTAGGATTCTGGGATTGAATGACTGTGACAAGCTTCAAACTCCTGAAGGCTGGGCGTTAGTGACAGACGCAAAAGAATCAATGGATTCTATTCCAACCTGATTGAGAACCGACAGATGATTAGCCGTGCTGTGACAGAGCATAGGAACATTTTCACTGAGAGGATGGGAAGTAGCCATTGACAACGGTGACACCCTACATAGAGCTTGCCATGGAAGGGACCTTGCATGTGGGAAGAGGATTTCAAGGAAAGTAGAAATTCAAAGGACAAAGCATCTCCAAAACTCCAACATATTTCTCATTACTGCACAACAAGTAACGCTTTTATTCTCTTTTATTTTTCCAATCTAATAATTCCAACTGATAATTTTAATTAATATCCTGACTAAGAATAATAAAATAAACATCGCTTGCTTCAAACCAATAATCTCCGTGGGATCGACCCTTACTCACGTAAGGTATTACTTGGACGACCCAGTGCACTTGCTGGTTAGTTGTGCGAATCGCCAAAGAGTTAGATTGCAAATTCGTGCACCAAGTTTTTGGCGCCGTTGCCGGGGATTATTCGAGTTTGAACAACTAAAGGTTTATTTTATTTCTTAGATTAGGAATAATTTTTTTTTTATTGTTATAGAGTCATTAAATCTTGGTAGGATAGTTTCTTTTCAAAAAAAAAAGTTTTTCTTCAAAAATATTATTTTTCTTTATTAATTGTGAATTTTTCGTGAGTCTAGTGTCTTGTTCTAAGTTTGGTGTCAATTGCATCTTCTATATTTTTCTTTGAATTTTCGAACTTGTGTTCTTTGTTCTTCATTGATCTTCAAGTTGTTCTTGTTTATTTTTCTTGTTTAATCTTGAGTTTTTCTTGTTTTGTGTCTTTTCTTGTTTTTCTTGTGCTTTTTCAAAACATTATCTTTCAAAAATTATACTTTTATCCATAAAAATAATACATCTTTAAAATACGTTACATTTTTAGCTCAGTTAATTATAGCGTGGGTTTATGTTCTTAGCAATTGGGCACCTTCTTTTTAAAATCCTTTTTCAAAAATAATTTTTCTTGATTTAATCTTGTGCCAAACTTTAAGTTTGGTGTTTTCTTGTTAATCTTTTTATAATTTTCGAAAATTTTATTAAAGTTTTCTAAAAATTTTAAGTTTGGTGTTCTTCCTTTTGTTCTTGGTGTTCTTGTGAATCTTCAAGGTGTTCTTGAGTTTTTCTTGTGTCTTGATCTTAAAATTTTTAAGTTTGGTGTTCCTTGGTGTTTTCCCTCCAAAAATTTTCGAAAATAAGGAGCATTAGATCTAAAAAATAAGTCTTGTGTCTTTTGTGTGTTTTTCTCTTTCATCATAAAATTCAAAATTCAAAAAAATTATATTCTCTAACTAATTTTGAACTACTTTTTTTCGAAAATTTTATATAAAAATTCAAATTTCAATTTCAAAATATTTCCAATTTCCTTTATTTATTTCGTTTTTTATTTTATTTTATAAAAATTAATCCAAAAAAAAATAATAATATCAACATATAAATTATCCCTTGTATTCCATCATGGAAGCAAGTAGGAATGAACAGTCCAAGAGGACTCTGGGGTCATATGCTAACCCCACTACTGCTTCATATGGGAGTAGTATCTGTATACCCTCCATTGGAGTTAGTAGCTTTGAGTTGAATCCTCAGCTCATTATCATGGTGCAGCAAAACTGTCAGTATTCTGGTCTTCCACATGAAGAACCTACAGAGTTTTTGGCACAATTTTTGCAAATTGCTGACACAGTACATGATAAGGAAGTGGATCAGGATGTCTACAGATTATTACTGTTTCCATTTGCTGTAAAAGATCAAGCTAAGAGGTGGTTAAATAACCAGCCTAAGAACAACATAAAAACATGGAAGCAGCTGTCAGAAAAATTCCTGAATCACTATTTCCCTCCAAAACGGATGACACAGCTAAGGCTAAGCATCCAAGGCTTCAAACAAGGAGATAATGAATCTCTTTATGATGCCTGGGAGAGATACAGAGAGATGCTAAGAAAATGCCCCTCTGAAATGTTTTCAGAATGGGTGCAATTAGACATCTTCTACTATGGGCTTACAGAAAAAGCTCAAATTTCTCTAGACCACTCAACTGGTGGATCTATACATATGAGAAAAACAATTGAAGAAGCTCAAGAGCTTATTGATACAGTTGCCAGAAATCAACATCTGTACCTAAGCAGTGAATCTTCCATGAAAGAAGAAGCTAAAACAGTAACTGCTGAACTCAGTCCGGTGGATCAGGCTAATGAATTCAATCAGCAATTAGACTTTCTAACTCAGCAGCTAGCCGAATTCAAGGAAATATTACAGGAAACAAGAATGGCTAACAGGAATATGGAAGTACAATTAAAGCAGACAGAAAAGCAACTGTCAACACAAATAGCAGAAGAATGCCAAGCAATTCAATTAAGAAGTGGGAAAACATTAAATACCTCACTTTAAAGCAGCAGGAAACCAAGAAATGAACAAATGGCTGCTCAAAATCCCTCTGAGGACAGTCAGAGCCCAGAGAGGAATAAAGCTGGCGCTGAACGCCCAGACCATGCTCATTCCTGGCGTTCAACGCTAGAAACAAGCATGAATCCGGCGTTGAACGCCCAAAGGGAGCATGGTTCTGGCGTTCAAACGCCAGTAACAAACAAGGAGGTGGCGTCTAATGCCACTCTAGCTTCCACCCTTGCCATTCAAATGCCAGTGGGGGATCAATCACATACAAGTGCTGATGACAACCCTTCTAAAAAGGCTTCCCAACCCACTTCTGTAGGTAATAAACCTGCAGCAACTAAGGTTGAGGAATACAAAGCCAAAATGCCTTATCCTCAAAAACTCCGCCAAGCGGAACAGGATAATCAATTTGCCCGCTTTGCAGACTATCTCAGGACTCTTGAAATAAAGATTCCGTTTGCAGAAGCACTTGAACAAATACCATCTTATGCTAAGTTCATGAAAGAGATCTTAAGTCATAAGAAGGATTGGAGGGAAACTGAAAAAGTTTACCTCACTGAAGAATGCAGTGCAGTCATTCTGAAAAGCTTACCTGAGAAGCTTAAAGATCCTGGGAGCTTTATGATACCATGCACATTAGAGGGCACTTGCACCAAGCAAGCTTTATGTGATATTGGGGCAAGTATCAACCTAATACCTGCATCTACTATCAGAAAGCTTGGTTTAACTGAAGAAATCAAACCAACCAGGATATGTCTTCAACTTGCTGATGGCTCCATTAAATACCCATCAGGCGTGATTGAGGACATGATTGTCAAGGTTGGGCCATTTGCCTTTCCTACTGACTTTGTGGTGCTGGAAATGGAGGAGCACAAGAGTGCAACCCTCATTCTAGGAAGACCTTTCCTAGCAATTGGCCGAACCCTCATTGACATCCAAAAAGGGGAAGTAACCTTGAGAGTCAATGAGGAGGAGTTCAAGTTGAATGTTGTCAAAGCCATGCAACATCCAGACACCCCAAATGACTGCATGAGTGTTGATATTATTGACTCTCTGGTAAGAGAGGTCAATATGGCTGAGAGTCTCGAATCAGAGCTAGAGGACATCTTTAAAGATGTTCAGCCTGATCTGGAGGAGTCAGAGAGAATAATACAACCTCTGAAAATCCCTCAGGAAGAGGAGAAACCTCCTAAACCCGAGCTCAAACCATTACCACCCTCCCTAAAATATGCATTCTTGGGAGAAGGTGATACCTTTCCTGTAATCATAAGCTCTACCTTAGAGCCACAGGAAGAGGAAGCACTAATTCAAGTGCTAAGGACACACAAGATAGCTCTTGGATGGTCCATCAGTGATCTTAAGGGCATTAGCCCAGCTAGATGCATGCACAAGATCTTACTGGAGGGTGACGCCAAGCCAGTGGTTCAACCACAAAGGCGGCTGAACCCAGCCATGAAGGAAATAGTGCAGAAAGAGGTCACTAAATTACTAGAGGCTGGGATTATTTATCCTATTTCTGACAGCCCCTGGGTGAGCCCTGTCCAAGTCGTCCCTAAGAAAGGTGGCATGACAGTGGTTCATAATGAAAAAAATGAACTGGTTCCTACAAGAACAGTTACTGGGTGGCGTATGTGTATTGATTACAGAAGGCTCAATACAGCTACCAGAAAGGATCATTTTCCTTTACCATTCATAGACCAGATGCTAGAAAGACTAGCAGGTCATGAATACTACTACTTCCTGGATGGATATTCAGGTTATAATCAAATTGCAGTAGATCCCCAGGATCAGGAGAAAACGGCATTCACATGCCCATCTGGAGTATTTGCATACAGGAGGATGCCATTTGGCCTGTGTAATGCACCTGCAACCTTTCAGAGATGCATGCTCTCAATTTTCTCTGATATGGTGGAAAAATTTCTGGAAGTCTTCATGGATGACTTTTCAGTGTTTGGAGACTCATTCAGCTCCTGCCTTAACCATTTAGCACTTGTTCTAAAGAGATGCCAAGAGACTAACCTGGTTTTAAACTGGGAGAAGTGTCACTTTATGGTGACTGAAGGAATTGTCCTTGGGCACAAAATCTCGAACAAGGGGATAGAGGTGGATCAAGCTAAGGTAGAGGTAATTGAAAAATTACCACCACCTGCCAATGTTAAGGCAATCAGAAGCTTTTTGGGGCATGCAGGATTCTACAGGAGGTTTATAAAGGATTTTTCAAAAATCGCCAAACCTCTGAGCAACCTGCTAGCTACTGACACGCCATCTGAGCAACCTGCTAGCTACTTTGATAATGAGTGTCTGCAAGCATTTGAGACTCTGAAAGCTAGATTGGTTACAGCACCAATCATCTCTGCACCAGACTGGACATTACCATTTGAATTAATGTGTGATGCCAGTGACCATGCCATTGGTGCAGTGTTGGGACAAAGGCATGACAAGCTTCTGCACGTCATTTACTATGCCAGCCGTGTTTTAAATGACGCACAGAAGAATTACACAACCACAAAAAAAGAGCTACTTGCAGTGGTTGGTGGACGAAATTGTGATCACTGTTCTAATTATTTTGAGATGAAGGCTTCTAAGGGGCAACAGCTGAATTCACAACTCCGTTCAACTAACCAGCAAGTGTACTGGGTCGTCCAAGTAATAAACCTTACGCGAGTAAGGGTCGATCCCACAGAGATTGTTGGTATGAAGCAAGCTATGGTCACCTTGTAAATCTCAGTTAGGGAGATTAAAGGGTAATTGTGATTATTGGAATAAATTATAAAATAAAAAGAAAATACATAATAAAAGGGATAGAACACTTATGCAGATTCATTGGTAGGAATTTCAGATAAGCGAATGGAGATGCTGTATGGCTCAAGGACGCCTGCTCTCCTACTGCTTCTACTCAATCCTTCTTACTCCTTTCCATGGCAAGCTTTGTATAGGGGTTCACCATCAGCGGTGGCTACTTTCAATCCTCTCGGGAAAATATCCTATGCGGCTGTCACTCGCACAGCTAATAAGTCTGGAGGCATCACCCATGGTTGATGGCTACATCCCATCCTCGCAGTGAAAACTAATGCTCACGCACTCTGTCACAGTACGGCTAATCACTGGTTGGTTCCCCTCCTACTGGAATAGAATCCCTTGATTCTTTTGCGTCTGTCACTAACGCCCAGCACTTGCAAGTTTGAAGCACGTCACAGTCATTCATTACCAGAATCCTACTCGGAATACCACAGACAAGGTTAGACTTTCCGGATTCCCAGGATCCTACTCGGAACACCACAGACAAGGTTGGACTTTCCGGATCCTCATAAATGCCGCCATCTATCTAGCTTATACCACGAAGATTCTGTTGGGGAATCTAAGAGATACACATTCAAGCTCTGTTGCATGTAGAACGGAAGTGGTTGTCAATCATGCGCGTTCATAAGTGAGAATAATAATGAGGGTTATTTACTCATCATATCATCATATTCTTGGGTGCGAATGAATATCTTGGAATAAGAATAAGAGAGATTTGAATAAAAGAAAATAGAACTTCATTAATACTTGAGGTACAGCAGAGCTCCACACCCTTAATCTATGGTGTGCAGAAACTCCACCGTTGAAAATACATAAGCAAAGGGTTCAGGCATGGCCGAATGGCCAGCCCCCAAAACGTGATCAATGATCCCCTAAGATGAAGATTAAAACAAAACTGAGATCAAAGATGTCTAATACAATAGATAAATGTCCTATATATACTAGACTAGCTCCTAGGGTTTACATGAGTAAGTAATTGATGCATAAATTCACTTTCGGGGCCCACTTGGTGTGTGCTTGGGCTGAGCTTGATCAATACATGAGCTAAGGTTTCTCTTGGAGTTGAACTCCGAGTTATGACGTGTTTTGGGCGTTCAACTCCGGATCATGACGTTTTTCTGGCGTTTAACTCCAGACAGCAGCATGTACTTGGCGTTCAACGCCAAGTTACGTCGTCAATTTCCGAATAAAGTATGGACTATTATATATTGCTAGAAAGCCCTGGATGTCTACTTTCCAACGCCGTTGAGAGCGCGCCATTTAGAGTTCTGTAGCTCCAGAAAATCCACTTCGAGTGCAGGGAGGTCAGAATCCAACAGCATCAGCAGTCCTTTTGTCAGCCTTTTTCAGAGTTTTGCTCAAATCCCTCAATTTCAGTCAGAATTTACCTGAAATCACAGAAAAACACACAAAACTCATAGTAAAGTCCAGAAATGTGAATTTAACATAAAAACTAAGGAAAATATCCCTAAAAGTAGCTTGAACTTACTAAAAACTACCTAAAAACAATGCCAAAAAGCGTATAAATTATCCGCTCATCACAACACCAAACTTAAAATTGTTGCTTGTCCCCAAGCAACTGAAAATCAAATAGGAAAAAAAGAAGAGAATATACTATAAATTCAAAAATATCAATGAATATTAATTATAATTAAATGAGCGGGACTTGTAGCTTTTTGCTTCTGAACAGTTTTGGCATCTCACTTTTTCCTTTGAAGTTCAGAGTGATTGGCATCTCTAGGAACTTAGAATTTTGGATTGTGTTATTGAATTTCCTAATTTAAGCATGTTGATTCTTAAACACAGCTACTTATGAGTCTTGGCCGTGGCCCTAAGCACTTTGTCTTCCAGTATTACCACCGGATACATAAATGCCACAGACACATAACTGGGTGAACCTTTTCAGATTGTGACTCAGCTTTGCTAGAGTCCCCAATTAGTGGTGTCCAGAGCTCTTAAGCACACTCTTTTGCCTTGGATCACGACTTTAACCACTCAGTCTCAAGCTTTTCACTTGGACCTTCATGACACAAGCACATGGTTAGGGACAACTTGATTTAGCCGCTTAGACCTGGATTTAATTTCCTTGGGCCCTCCTATCCATTAATGCTCAAAGCCTTGGATCCTTGCTTTTTGAAATTTTCGCCCCCTTTTTTTTTTGCTGCTTTTTCTTGCTTCAAGAATCAATTTCATGATGTTTTAGATCATCAATAACATTTCTCTTTGTTCATCATTCTTTCAAGAGCCAACAGTTTTAACATTCATAAACAACAAGATCAAAAGACATATGCACTGTTCAAGCATTCATTCAGAAAACAAAAAGTATTGTCACCACATCAATATAATTAAATTAAATTCAAGGATAAATTCGAAATTCATGTACTTCTTGTTCTTTTGAATTAAAATATTTTTCTTTTAAGAGGGGTGAAGGATTAATGGAATTTATTCATAGCTTTAAGGCATGGTTACATACTAATGATCATGAAATAAAGACACAAAACATAGATAAACACAACATTAAAAACCGAAAACAGAAAGAAATAAAGAACAAGGAATGAATCCACCTGAGTGAGGGTGGCGCCTTCTTGAAGAACCAATGGTGCTCTTTGAGCTCCTCTATGTCTCTTCCTTGCTTCTGTTGAATGACTCCTAGTAATTTTCGTGTTCCTCCCCTTAGTTGCTTCCAATATTTGTGTGGAGGACAACTTATTCCCTGAGGTATCTCAGGGATCTCTTGATTTGCAGCCACATGTTCTACCACTGAGCTATGACGGCTTATATTTTTGTCTTTCCATCTCCCATGACTCAGAGGTGGAAGCTTTTTGTCTTCCCTTTGAGGTTTCTCTGGCTTTAGGTGCCATTAATGGTAATGGAAAAGTAGAAAAGCTATGCTTTTACCACACCAAACTTAAAATATTGCTCGCCCTCGAGCAAGAGAAGAAAGAAGAGATGAAGAAGAAGAAGAAGAAGAAAATGGAGGAGAGTGAGGGGAGATGGATTCGGCTATATGGGTGGGATTGGGTGGGAAGGAGAAGTTGAATTGTGAAGGTGAGTGGGGTTTTTGGGAAAAAGTGAGTGGTGAATGAAAAACAGAAGGGATGACCATGAATGGAGTGAGAGAGGGCGAGGTAGGTGGGGATCCTGTGAGGTCCACAAATCCTGAGGTGTCAAGGAATTCCATCCCTGCACCAAATAGGCATGTAAAATGCCTTTGCACACCATTCTGGCATTTAAACGCCCATTGGTGCACATTCTGGGCGTTCAACGCCCATGTAAAGCATGTTTCTGGCGTTGAACGCCAGTTTCATGCTTGTTTCTGGCGTTCAGCGCCAGTTTGTCCTCTCTGTGCATCTTCCTGGCGTTAAACGCCAGGTTGTTGCTTGTTTCTGGCGTTCAGCACCAGAATGGTGCTCTGTTCTGGCGTTGAACGCCGGCCAGATGCACCTTCTGGGCGTTGAACGCCAGGCCGTGCGTCCTCCAGGGTGAAAAATTTTTTTCTTCTGTTTTTGACTCTGTTTTTAATTTTTTTGATTTTTTCGTGACTCCTCATGATCATGTACCTAATAAAACACAAAAATAACAAAGAAACAAAATAAAATAAAATTAGATAAATAAAATTGGGTTGCCTCCCAACAAGCGCTTCGTTAATGTCAATAGCTTGACAGTGGCTCTCATGGAGCCACAAGGTGATCAGGTCAATGTTAGTGTATAGTCCCAACACCAAACTTAGAGTTTGGATATGGGGTTTGAACACCAAACTTAGAGTTTGGTTGTGGCCTCACAACACCAAACTTAGAGTTTGACTGTGTGGGCTCTTCTTGACTCTGAACTGAGAGAAGCTCTTCACGCTTACTCTCTTCTGTCACAGAGGGATGGCCATGTGCCTTAAACACAAGGTAGTCCCCATTCAATTGAAGGACTAACTCACCTCTGTTGACATCTATTACAGCTTCTGCTGTGGCTAGGAAAGGTCTTCCTAGGATGATGCATTCATCATCTTCCTTCCTAGTGTCTAGGACTATGAAATCAGCAGGGATGTAGAGGCTTTCAACCTTTACTAGCACGTCCTCTATCATTCCATAAGCTTGTCTTATGGACTTGTCTGCCAATTGTAATGAGAACAAGGCAGGTTGTACCTCAATGATCCCCAGCTTCTCCATTACAGAGAGTGGCATAAGATTTATTCCTGATCCCAGATCACATAGAGCTTTTTCAAAGCTCATGGTGCCAATGGTACAAGGTATTAAGAATTTGCCAGGATCTTGCTTCTTTTGAGGTAGAGTTTTCTGAATCCAAGTATCCAGTTCATTAATGAGCAAGGGAGGTTCACTTTCCCAAGTCTCATTACCAAACATCTTGGCATTCAGCTTCATGATAGCTCCTAAGTATTGAGCAACTTGCTCTCCAGTCACATCTTCATCCTCTTCAGAGGATGAATATTCTTCAGAGCTCATGAATGGCAGAAGGAGATTTAATGGAATCTCTATGGTCTCTAGGTGAGCCTCAGATTCCTCAGGATCCTTAATAGGAAACTCCTTCTTGCTTGAGGGACGTCCCAGGAGGTCTTCCTCACTGGGATTTTCGTCCTCCTCCTCCCTTGTGCATTCGGCCATATTGACTATGTCAATGGCCTTGCACTCTCCTTTTGGATTTTCTTCTGTATTGCTTGGGAGAATACTGGGAGGAGTTTCAATAACTTTCTTACTCAGCTGGCCCACTTGTGCTTCCAAATTTCTAATGGAGGATCTTGTTTCATTCATGAAACTGAAAGTGGCCTTTGACAGATCAGAGACTATATTGGCTAAATTAGAATTGTTTTGTTCAGAGTTCTCTGTCTGTTGCTGAGAAGATGATGGATATGGCTTGCTATTGCCCAGCCTATTACGTCCACCATTGTTAAAACCTTGTTGAGGTTTTTGTTGATCCTTCCAGGAGAAATTTGGATGATTTCTCCATGATGAGTTATAGGTGTTTCCATAAGGTTCACCCATGTAATTGACCTCTGCCATGGCAGGGTTCTCAGGATCATAAGCTTCTTCAGAAGCTGCCTCTCTAGTACTGTTGGATGCATGTTGCAATCCATTCAGATTTTGAGAGATCATGTTGACCTGTTGAGTCAACACTTTGTTCTGAGCCAATATGGCATTCAGAGTATCAATTTCAAGAGCTCCTTTCTTCTGAGGTATTCCATTGTTCACGGAATTCCTCTCAGAAGTGTACATGAACTGGTTATTTGCAACCATGTCAATGAGCTCTTGAGCCTCTTCAGGCGTTTTCTTCAGGTGAATGGATCCACCTGCAGAATGATCCAATGACATTTTCGAAAATTCAGAGAGACCATAATAGAATATGTCTAATATGGTCCATTCTGAGAACATGTCAGATGGACATCTTTTGGTCAGCTGCTTGTATCTTTCCCAAGCTTCATAGAGGGATTCACCATCTTTTTGTTTGAAGGTTTGAACATCCACTCTCAGCTTGCTCAGCTTTTGAGGAGGAAAGAATTTATCCAAGAAGGCAGTGACCAGCTTATCCCATGAGTCCAGGCTATCCTTGGGTTGTGAATCCAACCATATTCTAGCTCTGTCTCTTACAGCAAAAGGGAAAAGCATGAGTCTGTAGACTTCAGGATCAACTCCATTCGTCTTTACAGTCTCACAGATCTGCAAGAATTCAATTAAAAACTGATAAGGATCTTCAGATGGAAGTCCATAAAACTTGCAGTTTTGTTGCATTAAAGCAACTAGTTGAGGCTTAAGCTCAAAGTTATTGGCTCCAATGGCAGGAATGGAGATGCTTCTTCCATCAAACTTGGATGTTGGCTTAGTGAAGTCACCAAGCATTCTCCTTGCATTATTATTATTATTTTCAGCTGCCATCTCTTTCTCTTGTTCGAAAATTTCTAGAAGGTTTCTTCTGGATTGTTGTAATTTAGCTTCTCTTAATTTTCTCTTCAGAGTCCTTTCAGGTTCTGGATCAATCTCAACAAGAGTGCCTTTATCCTTGTTCCTGCTCATATGAAAGAGAAGAAAACAAGAAAAGAGAGAGGAATCCTCTATGTCACAGTATAGAGATTCCTTTATGTTAGTAGAAAAAGAAAGGGGTAGAAGAATGAAGAAGAGGGTTCGGATTTTTGGATGAAGAGAGGTGAAGAGAAGTGTTAGTAATTAAATAATTAAATAGAAGAAGAGAAGAGGAGGGAGAATTCGAAAATAATTTTGAAAAGGAGTTAGTAATTTTCGAAAATTAAAGATAAATGTAATTAAAAATTAAAATTTGAAACAATTAGTTAATTAAAAAGAATTTTTGAAAAAGAGTGAGATTTTTTCGAAAATAGAAGAGAGAGAAGTAGTTAGGTGGTTTTGAAAAAGATGAGAAACAAACAAAAAGTTAGTTAGTTGATTGAAAAAGATTTGAAATCAAAATTGAAAAAGATAAGAAGATAGCAAGTTAGATAAGATATTTTGAAATCAAATTTTGAAAAAGATAAAATTTTTGAAAGAGATCAAATAAAAGATAAAAAGATTTAGTTCAAAAATTTTGAAATTAATTACTTCACTAACAAGAAACTACAAGATAAGATTCTAGAATTTAAAGATTGAACCTTTCTTAGCAAGAAAGTAACAAACTTCAAATTTTTTAACCAATCACATTAATTGTTAGCTAATTTTCGAAAATATGATATAAAGATAAGAAAAAGATTTTGAAAATATTTTAAAAAAAGATTTTTGAAATTTTCGAAAAATAAAAAAATGAAAAAGATATGATTTTTGAAAAAGATTTTGAAAAGATAAGATTTTTAAGATTTGAAATTTTGACTTGACTTGTAAGAAACAACTAATTTTGAAAATTTTTGACTAAGTCAACCCAAAATTTCGAAAATTTGGAGGGAAATAAGGAAAAGATATTTTTTTGATTTTTGAATTTTTAATTATGAGAGAGAAAAACAACAAAAATACTCAATGCATGAAATTTTTAGATCAAAACAATGAATGCATGCAAGAATGCTATGAATGTCAAGATGAACACCAAGAACACTTTGAAGATCATGATGAACATCAAGAACACAATTTTGAAAAATTTTTGATGCAAAGAAAACATGCAAGACACCAAACTTAGAAATCTTTAATGCATGGAAAATATGAATGCAAAAATGCACATGAAAAATAACAAACAACACAAAACAAGAAATCATCAAGATCAAACAAGAAGACTTGTCAAGAACAACTTGAAGATCATGAAGAACACTATGAATGCATGAGATTTTCGAAAAATGCAAGAAAAATTTTTAAAAGCATGCAAAAGACACCAAACTTAAAAATTAACTCAAGACTCAAACAAGAACACAAAATATTTTTGGTTTTTATGATTTTGTGATTTTTTTGTATTTTTATTTTAATTTTTTTCGAAAATATTTTTGAAGAAAACGAAAAAGAAAAGAAAAATTTTGAAAAATATTTTTGAAAAGAAAATTACCTAATCTGAGCAACAAGATGAACCGTCAGTTGTCCATACTCGAACAATCCCCGGCAACGGCGCCAAAAACTTGGTGGACGAAATTGTGATCACTGTTCTAATTATTTTGAGATGAAGGCTTCTAAGGGGCAACAGCTGAATTCACAACTCCGTTCAACTAACCAGCAAGTGTACTGGGTCGTCCAAGTAATAAACCTTACGCGAGTAAGGGTCGATCCCACAGAGATTGTTGGTATGAAGCAAGCTATGGTCACCTTGTAAATCTCAGTTAGGGAGATTAAAGGGTAATTGTGATTATTGGAATAAATTATAAAATAAAAAGAAAATACATAATAAAAGGGATAGAATAATTATGCAGATTCATTGGTAGGAATTTCAGATAAGCGAATGGAGATGCTGTATGGCTCAAGGACGCCTGCTCTCCTACTGCTTCTACTCAATCCTTCTTACTCCTTTCCATGGCAAGCTTTGTATAGGGGTTCACCATCAGCGGTGGCTACTTTCAATCCTCTCGGGAAAATATCCTATGCGGCTGTCACTCGCACAGCTAATCAGTCTGGAGGCATCACCCATGGTTGATGGCTACATCCCATCCTCGCAGTGAAAACTAATGCTCACGCACTCTGTCACAGTACGGCTAATCACTGGTTGGTTCCCGCTCCTACTGGAATAGAATCCCTTGATTCTTTTGCGTCTGTCACTAACGCCCAGCACTTGCAAGTTTGAAGCACGTCACAGTCATTCATTACCAGAATCCTACTCGGAATACCACAGACAAGGTTAGACTTTCCGGATTCCCAGGATCCTACTCGGAACACCACAGACAAGGTTGGACTTTCCGGATCCTCATAAATGCCGCCATTTATCTAGCTTATACCACGAAGATTCTGTTGGGGAATCTAAGAGATACACATTCAAGCTCTGTTGCATGTAGAACGGAAGTGGTTGTCAATCACGCGCGTTCATAAGTGAGAATAATAATGAGGGTTATTTACTCATCATATTCATCATATTCTTGGGTGCGAATGAATATCTTGGAATAAGAATAAGAGAGATTTGAATAAAAGAAAATAGAACTTCATTAATACTTGAGGTACAGCAGAGCTCCACACCCTTAATCTATGGTGTGCAGAAACTCCACCGTTGAAAATACATAAGCAAAGGGTTCAGGCATGGCCGAATGGCCAGCCCCCAAAACGTGATCAATGATCCCCTAAGATGAAGATTAAAACAAAACTGAGATCAAAGATGTCTAATACAATAGATAAATGTCCTATATATACTAGACTAGCTCCTAGGGTTTACATGAGTAAGTAATTGATGCATAAATTCACTTCCGGGGCCCACTTGGTGTGTGCTTGGGCTGAGCTTGATCAATACACGAGCTAAGGCTTCTCTTGGAGTTGAACTCCGAGTTATGACGTGTTTTGGGCGTTCAACTCCGGATCATGACGTTTTTCTGGCGTTTAACTCCAGACAGCAGCATGTACTTGGCGTTCAACGCCAAGTTACGTCGTCAATTTCCGAATAAAGTATGGACTATTATATATTGCTGGAAAGCCCTGGATGTCTACTTTCCAAAGCCGTTGAGAGCGCGCCATTTAGAGTTCTGTAGCTCCAGAAAATCCATTTCGAGTGCAGGGAGGTCAGAATCCAACAGCATCAGCAGTCCTTTTGTCAGCCTTTTTCAGAGTTTTGCTCAAATCCCTCAATTTCAGTCAGAATTTACCTGAAATCACAGAAAAACACACAAACTCATAGTAAAGTCCAGAAATGTGAATTTAACATAAAAACTAAGGAAAACATCCCTAAAAGTAGCTTGAACTTACTAAAAACTACCTAAAAACAATGCCAAAAAGCGTATAAATTATCCGCTCATCAGTGGTTTACGCCATTGACAAATTCAGATCCTATTTAGTAGGATCAAAAGTGATTGTGTATACAGATCATGCTGCTCTTAAATATCTACTCACAAAGCAGGATTCAAAACCCAGACTTATAAGATGGGTGCTGCTTCTGCAAGAGTTTGATATAGAAATAAGAGACAAAAAAGGAACAGAGAAACAAGTAGCAAATCACCTGTCCCGAATAGAACCAGTAGAAGGGGCGTCCCTCCCTCTCACTGAGATCTCTGAAACCTTTCCGGATGAGCAACTCTTTGCCGTCCAGGAAGTGCCATGGTTTGCAGACATTACAAACTACAAGGCAGTGAGATTCATACCCAAAGAGTACAGTAGACAGCAAACAAAGAAGTTGATCACAGATGCAAAGTATTATCTTTGGGATGAACCGTATCTCTTTAAGAGATGTGCAGACGGAGTAATCCGTAGATGTGTGCCTAAGGAAGAAGCATAGAAGATCCTATGGCACTGCCATGGATCACAGTATGGAGGACATTTTGGAAGTGAGCGAACAGCCACAAGAGTCCTCCAATGTGGCTTCTACTGGCCTACCCTCTATAAAGACTCCCGAGTGTTTGTACTTAATTGTGACAGTTTCCAAAGATCTGGCAATCTACCTCACAGTTATGCCATGCCTCAACAAGGGATCTTGGAGATTGAGTTGTTTGATGTATGGGGCATTGACTTCATGGGACCTTTCCCACCATCATACTCAAACACTTATATCTGGTGGCAGGATTATGTATCCAAATGGGTGGAGGCTATTGCAACACCCACCAATGACACTAAAATAGTGTTAAAATTCCTCCAGAAACACATCTTCAGCAGATTTGGTATCCCTAGAGTATTAATAAGTGATGGGGGCACTCATTTCTGCAATAAATAGCTTTACTCTGCTCTGGTTCGTTATGGAGTTAGCCACAGGGTAGCTACTCCATATCACCCACAAACTAATGGGCAAGCTGAAGTCTCAAATAGAGAACTCAAAAGAATCCTGGAACGGACTGTAATTAACCGTAGAAGGGATTGGGCAAGAAGCTTGGATGATGCTCTGTGGGCATACAGAACAGCATTCAAGACCCCTATAGGGACCTCCCCATACCAGCTTGTGTATGGAAAGGCATGTCACTTGCCAGTGGAACTGGAACACAAGACCTATTGGGCAACCAGATTCCTAAACCTTGATGCCAAGTTAGCTGGAGAAAAACGATTGCTCCAGTTAAATGAGCTAGAGGAATTCAGACTCAATGCTTTCGAGAATGCAAAGATTTACAAAGAGAAAGCGAAAAGATGACATGATAAGAAATTGTCATCCAGAGTCTTTGAGCCGGGGCAGAAAGTTCTGCTATTTAATTCTAGGCTCAAATTATTCCCCGGGAAATTAAAATCCCGGTGGAGAGGTCCATATGTCATTACAAACGTATCACCATATGGATACATAGAGCTTCAGGATAATGACACTAACAAAAAGTTCATTGTTAATGGACAAAGAGTTAAACATTATCTTGAAGGAAATTTCGAGCAAGAATGCTCAAAACTGAGACTTAATTAAAGCTCAGTAATAGTCCAGCTAATGACATTAAAGAAGCGCTTGTTGGGAGGCAACCCAGCCAATCACAAAATTTAATTTTATTTGTTTCTGTTGATTTTTACAGGTATAGGTCAAAATATTTTTCAAGGTAAAAAAGCAATTGATTGGATTCACAGAGTTAAAGGGGAATTTGGAAGTTCACTGGCGAAAAAAGGCCAGTAAGAAACATTTTGGGCGTTGAACGCCCAAAAGAAGCACCCACTGGGCGTTCAACGCCAGTAAGGGTAGCCATCTGGGCGTTAAATGCCAGAAAGGAGCATCTTCTGGGTGTTAAACGCCAGAAAGAAGCACCTTCTGGGCGTTTAACGCCAGATTGACAGCATCCTCGGCGTTCAGAAAAACGCCCAGTGACAAAGGACTTCCTGGCGTTCAACGCCAGAAAGATGCATCAGCTGGGCGTTGAACGCCCAGGAGAAGCAACATTTGGGCGTTAAACGCCCAAAACATGCAGCATTTGGGCGTTTAACGCCAGGATGGTGGGGAGGAGGTAAAATTCATTTTTCTTTACAAATTTTCTAAGTTTTTATGTTTCAATTCATAATTTCTTGCATCAACATGTTTCAAAATGTCATCCTTCAAATCAAATTGGTTTTCTAAGAACCCTAATTTCTAAAATCCCTTTTCAAAAATTTCAAATATATCTTAATCCATAAAGACAAATTATTTTTCAATCCAATCCAACTCTTTTAAAGTTTGTTTTCAAAACTCAATTATCTTTTTAAAATCTTTTGCAAAATTAAAAATTCAAATCTATCTTTTTAATTATTATTCATATCTTTCTCTTTTTAAACTATATCTTTTTCTTATCATATCTATCTTTTATAAATCATATCTTCTATCTTATCTTTTTCTTATTTTCGAAAATTTCCACCCCCCTCCCTATATATTGAATTCGGCGCCCCTCTCCTCATCACCATGCCACACTTGCTCTCCTCCTATCCCTCTTCTTTCTTCTCTTTTGCTTGAGGACAAGCAAAACTCTAAGTTTGGTGTGTTTATCCGTGATCACAAAAACATACTCATTAAGATCATGGCTCCTAAAGAAAAACAACCCACCCCAAGAGGCAAGAAAGAGAATACTCCAAAGCCA
Organism: Arachis stenosperma; assembly: GCF_014773155.1. NCBI lineage: Eukaryota > Viridiplantae > Streptophyta > Magnoliopsida > Fabales > Fabaceae > Arachis > Arachis stenosperma. Next base: position 86,422,456 of record NC_080377.1, read on the forward strand.
CTTTGGAATCAAGGGAAGTTCTTAAATAAAGAACATTCAGACCATTACTACAAAATAATGAGTCATAGATCAGTGATCCCGGAAGTCAAATTTGATCTGAAAGAAGATGAATATCCGGAGATCTAAGAGCAAATTCGAAACAGGAACTGGGAAATTCTGGCCAATCCTGAAACGAAAGTGGGAAGGAACATGGTTCAGGAGTTCTATGCTAATCTATGGCAGACAGACAGGCAATGAATAATTGGAGCTGCTCTCTATGACCATCGGACCTTAGTCAGAGGAAAGATTGTTCATACCCATCCTGACAAGATCAGGGAGATATTTAAGCTTCCTCAACTGAAAGATGACCCAGACTCCTTTAATAGGAGAATGATGAGGGTAAATAAAGGTCTAGACAAGATTCTAGAGGATATATGCATCCCTGAAGCCAGGTGGACCACCAGCACCACTGGTACCCCAATTCAACTCAAAAGAGAAGATTTAAAACCAGTAGCCAGAGGCTGGCTGGATTTCATTGGGCGTTCTATATTGCCCACCAGCAACCGTTCTGAAGTTACTATTAAAAGAGCAGTAATGATTCATTGCATCATGTTGGGAAAAGAAGTAGAAGTCCATCAACTGATCTCATGTGAGCTATACAAAATAGCAAACAGATATTCCAAGGACGCCAGATTGGCCTATCCAAGCTTAATTTCTATGCTCTGCAAAGATGCCGGAGTGAAGATGGGAATAACAGAGTATATCCCAGTTGAGAGGCCAATCACTGGAATATCAATGGTCAGACAACAGCAACAAGATGATTCAGCCAAGAGGAGAGCACAGGAAGCCCTCCCAAAACTGCCTCAATTCGAATATTGGGGACATCTTGAGGCTTCTATTTCCAAATTGCAAGAAGCTATGGACCAATTAAAGGAAGAACAGAACAATCAAAGTAGCATGCTTTGCAATTGCTTAAGGAACAGGAAGAGCAAGGGCGTGATCTAAGGGAGCTGAAGCGCCAAAAATTAATCCTTGAACACACCCCACAGATTAGAGGAACATCTACTCCTCAAAACAACAGGTTGTTGAGTTCCAATTTTTCTGCTTTAACTTAGTGATAGTGTTATTATAGAATTTACCTTAGGAGATATATAGTAGTAGTAATTAGTATATCTATTTTGATTTATTTCCAATTAAGCTATAATTTATTTTTCTCATCATCATCAGACATGAATAAAGTAGTAGATTTTTTTAGAATAAGAAGTAATCTATATTTTCGAGTTCTTAATATAAAAACTATAATTAATTACATGTGGTGGCAATACTTTTTGTTTTCTGAATGAATGCTTGAACAGTGCATAATTTTTATCTTGAATTTTATGAATATTGGCTCCTGAAAGAATGAGGAACACGAAAAATATTATTGATGATCTGAAAAATCATGAAATTGATTCTTGAAGGAAGAAAAGCATCAATAGGCCAACAGCCCTTAAAATCAAAAGGCAAGGGTAAAAGGATCCAAGGCTTTGAGCATCAATGGATAGGAGGGCCTAAGGAAATAGTTCCAGGCCTAAGCGGCTAAACCAAGCTGTCCCTAACCATGTGCTTGTGGCATGCAGGTTCAAGTTACAAACTTGAGACTGAGTGGTTAAAGTCATGATCCAAGGCAAAAAGAGTGTGCTCAAGAGCTCTGGACACCTCTGACTGGGGACTCTAGCAAAGCTGAGTCACAATCTGAAAGGGTTCACCTAGTCATGTGTCTGTGGCATTT
>NC_080377.1:86446705-86454205 GCF_014773155.1 Arachis stenosperma
CGGTGGAGTTTCTACACACCATAGATTAAGGTGTGGAGCTCTGCTGTACCTCGAGTATTAATGCAATTACTATTGTTCTTCTATTCAATTCCGCTTGTTCTTTGTCCAAGATATCACTTGTTCTCCAACTTGATGAATATGATGATCCGTGACACTCATCATCATTCTCACCTATGAACAAGGTGACTGACAACCACTTTTGTTCTACAAGCAACCAAGGCTCTAGTGAATATCTCTTGGATTCTTTAACCGGAATCTTCGTGGTATAGGCAAGAACTGATGGCGGCATTCAAGAGAATCCGGAAGGTCTAACCTTGTCTGTGGTATTCTGAGTAGGATTCAATGATTGAATGACTGTGACGTGCTTCAAACTCCTAGCAGGCGGGGCGTTAGTGACAGACGCAAAAGAATCACTGGATTCTATTCCGGCCTGACCGAGAACCGACAGCTGATTAGCCATATGCTGTGACAGAGCATAGGAACGTTTTCACTGAGAGGATGGGAGGTAGCCACTAACAACGGTGAAACCCTACATAAGCTTGCCATGGAAAGGAGTAAGAAGGATTGGATGAAGACAGTAGGAAAGCAGAGAGACGGAAGGGAAGGCATCTTCATACGCTTATCTGAAGTTCCTACCAATGAATTACATAAGTACCTCTATCTTTATCTTTATGCTTTATTCGTATATCACTATACCCATTTGAGTCTGCCTGACTAAGATTTACAAGGTGACCATAGCTTGCTTCATACCAACAATCTCCGTGGGATCGACCCTTACTCGCGTAAGGTATCACTTGGACGACCCAGTGCACTTGCTGGTTAGTTGTGCAAAGTTGTGTAGTGATCACAATTTCGCGCACCAAGTTTTTGGCGCCGTTGCCGGGGATTGTTTTGTGTATGGACAACTGACGGTTCATCTTGTTGCTTAGATTAGGTATTTTTTTTTTCAGAGTTCTTAAGAATGAATTCTAGTGTTTCAAGGTGATGTTCTTATCATCACCAAAGCTGATTGATCATCATCAATTTAGCTCTTGAATGCAATGTCCTGCTGAAGCTTAGCTAGCTATGTCTAATTCCTTTAGACTAAAGCTTTAGACTAACATTGCATGATTCCTGGAATTCTCATTAAGAATTTTGATACCTTTATTTTCTTCTCCATATAATTTTCGAAAAACACAAAAAAAAAATTACAAAATCATAAAAAACAAAAATATTTTATGTTTCTTGTTTGAGTCTATTGTCTCATTTTAAGTTTGGTGTCAATTGCATGCATTCATTCATGCGTCTTAAGGATCTTCAAGATGTTATTGATGATTTCTTACTCTAATCTTTAAATTCTCTTAACTTGAGTGTTTTGTGTGTCTCATATGCATTCTCATTAGTGTCAGTAGTATACAAACTGCTAAGTTTGGTGTCTTGCATGCATTGTTATTTGATTTTAGTCACATTCTGATTATTAAAAATCCAAAAATATTTCTAAATTGTGTCTTCTCAAGTCAATAATACAGAGAATTGAAGATTCAGAACATACAGCAGAGGAATTGCACAGAAAAAGCTGGGCGTTCAAAACGCCTAGTGAAGAAGGACAGACTGGCGTTTAAACGCCAGCCAGGGTACCTGGTTGGGCGTTTAACGCCCAAAAGGGCAGAGTTTTGGGCGTTAAACGCCAGAATGTGCACCATTCTGGGCGTTTAACGCCAGGATGGCACAAGGGGGAGGATTTTGTTTTCAAATCAATTTTGTTTCAAGTTTTCAAAGATTTTCAAAATCAAATCTTTTTCAAATCATATCTTTTCAATCAAATGTTTTCAAAATCAATTTCTTTCCTTTTTCAAAGATACTTACTAACAATTAATGATTTGATTGAACATTTCAAATTTGTTGCCTTTTCTGTTGAGAAAGGTTTAATGTTTGAATCATATCTTTTCTTGTTAGGCAAGTCATTAATTTTTAAAATCAAATCTTTTTAAAATTGTTTTCAAATCATATCTTCTCAATCACATCTTTTTAAAACTAATCATATCTTCTTAACCACATCTTTTTCAAAATAGTTTTCAATCAAATCTTTTTGATTTCTAATTTCAAAATCTTTTTCAAAAATCACTTGATTTCTTTCCTACTTTCATTTTCGAAAATCAAGTAGTGTTTTTCAAAAATATTTTCAAAATCTTTTCCTTAATTTTCGAAAATTACTTCCCTTCTTCTCACATCCTTCTATTTATGGACTAACACTATTCCTTAATGTAAAATTCGAACTCCATATTCTTTGATAAGTTCGAATTTTCTACTTCTGTCTTCTACTTTTCTTTTCCTCTGACACCTAAAGGAATCTCTATACTGTGACATAGAGGATTCCACATTTTCTTGTTCTCTTCTCTTTCATATGAGCAGGAGCAGAGACAAAGGCATTCTTGTTGAAGCTGACCCTGAACCTGAAAGGACCTTGAAGCGAAAGCTAAGAGAAGCTAAGGCACAATTCTCTATAGAGGACCTAACAGAAATCTTCAAAGAAGAAGAACACATGGCAGCCGAAAACAACAACAATGCAAACAATGCAAGGAAGGTGCTGGGTGACTTTACTACACCCACTCCCGACTTCTATGGGAGAAGCATCTCTATCCCTGCCATTGGAGCAAACAACTTTGAGCTTAAGCCTCAATTAGTTTCTCTAATGCAACAGAATTGCAAGTTTCATGGACTTCCATTGGAAGATCCTCATCAGTTTTTAGCTGAATTCTTGCAAATCTGTGACACTGTCAAGACTAATGGGGTAGACCCTGAAGTCTACAGACTTATGCTATTCCCTTTTGCTGTAAGAGACAGAGCTAGGACATGGTTGGACTCATAACCTAAAGAAAGCCTGGACTCATGGGAAAAGCTAGTCAATGCCTTCTTGCAAAGTTCTTTCCACCTCAAAGATTGAGTAAGCTTAGAGTGGAAGTCCAAACCTTCAGACAGAAGGATGGAGAATCCCTCTATGAAGCTTGGGAAAGATACAAACAATTGATCAGAAAATGTCCTTCTGACATGCTTTCTGAATGGAGCATCATAGGTATTTTCTATGATGGTCTCTCTGAACTATCCAAGATGTCTTTGGATAGCTCTGCTGGAGGATCTCTTTATTTGAAGAAGACGCCTACAGAAGCTCAAGAGCTGATTGAAATGGTTGCAAATAACCAATTCATGTACACTTCTGAAAGGAATCCTGTGAACAATGGGACTAATCAGAAGAAAGGAGTTCTTGAGATTGATACTCTGAATGCCATATTGGCTCAGAACAAGATATTGACTCAACAAGTCAATTTGATTTCTCAAAGTCTGTCTGGAATGCAAAATGCAACAAGCAGTACTAAGGACGCTTCATCTGAAGAAGAAGCCTATGATCCTGAGAACCCTTCAATGGAAGAGGTGAATTACCTAGGAGAACCCTATGGAAACACCTATAATTCTTCATGGAGAAATCACCCAAATTTCTCATGGAAGAATCAAGAAAGACCCCAACAAGGTTTTAACAACAATAATGGTGGAAGAAACAGGTTTAGCAATGGCAAGCCTTTTCCATCATCTTCTCAGCAACAGACAGAGAATTCTAAGCAGAACCCCTCTGACTTAGCAACTATGGTCTCTGATCTAATCAAAACCACACAAAGTTTCATGACTGAAACAAGGTCCTCCATTAGGAATTTGGAGGCAAAAATGGGACAGCTGAGCAAGAAAATTACTGAACTCCCTCCTAGTACTCTTCCAAGCAATACAGAAGAAAATCCAAAAGGAGAGTGCAAGGCCATCAACATGGCCGAATTTGGAGAGGAAGGAGAGGCAGTGAACGCCACTGAGGGAGACCTCAATGGGCGTGCACTGACCTCCATTGAGTTCCCCAATGAGGAACCATGGGAATCTGAGGCTCAAAATGAGACCATAGAGATTCCATTGGACTTACTTTTGCCATTCATGAGCTCTGATGAGTATTCTTCCTCTGAAGAGGATGAGTATGTCACTGAAGAGCAAGTTGCTAAATACCTTGGAGCAATCATGAAGCTAAATGACAAGTTATTTGGAAATGAGACTTGGGAGAATGAACCTCTTTTGCTCACCAAGGAACTGGATGACTTGTCTAGGCAGAAATTACCTCAAAAGAGACAAGATCCTGGGAAGTTTTCAATACCTTGTACCATAGGCACCATGACCTTCAAGAAGGCTCTGTGTGACTTAGGGTCAAGTGTAAACCTCATGCCTCTCTCTGTAATGGAGAAGCTAGGGATCTTTGAGGTGCAAGCTGCAAGAATCTCATTAGAGATGGCAGACAACTCAAGAAAACAAGCTCATGGACTTGTAGAGGATGTTTTTGTGAAGATTGAAAACCATTACATCCCTGCTGATTTCATAGTCCTAGAGACTGGGAAGTGCATGGATGAAACCATCATCCTTGGCAGACCCTTCTTGGCCACAGCAAAGGCTGTGATTGATGTTGATAGAGGAGAGTTGATCATTCAAGTGAATGAAGAATCCTTGGTGTTTAAGGCTCAAGGATATCCCTCTGTCATCATGGAGAGGAAGCATGAAGAGCTTCTCTCAAAACAGAGCCCCAACAGTCAAACTTTAAGTTTGGTGTTGGGAGGCCACAACCAAACTCTAAGTTTGGTGTTGAAACCCCACATTCAAACTCTAAGTTTGGTGTTGGGAGGTTCCAACATTGCTCTGAGAAAATGTGAGGCTCCATGAGAGCCATCTGTCAAGCTACTGACATTAAAGAAGCGCTTGTTGGGAGGCAACCCAATGTTATATTTTGACTATTTTCTTTTGTTATTTTATTTTATTTTGTAGGTTGATGATCATGAGAAGTCACAAAATCAATTGAAAAAGCAAAAACAGAATGAAAAACAGGAAGAAAAATAGCACACCCTGGAGGAAGAACCCACTGGCGTTTAAACGCCAGTGAGGCTAGCAGGTGGGCGTTTAACGCCCAGTCTGGCACCATTCTGGGCGTTTAACGCCAGAAAGGGGCACCAGACTGGCGTTAAACGCCAGAAAAGAGCAAGAACCTAGCGTTAAATGCCAGAAATGGGCACCAGCCCGGCGTTTAACGCCAGAAATGGCTCAAAACGTGATTTTGAATGCCATTTGGTGCAGGGATGACTTTTCCTTGACACCACAGGATCTGTGGACCCCACAGGATCCCCACCAACCCCACCACCCTCATTCTTCTTCACCCATTCACCAATCACCTCAAACACCTCTCTCCCAAAAACCCCCACCTATCAAATCCCACTATCATCTTCACTCCTTCATTTTCACACACCCTAAACACTACTTCTTCCCTTTTGCCCGAATCACAAAGCCATCTCCCTCTCCTCCATTTCTTCTTCTTCTACTCTCTTCTTTCTTCTTTTGCTCGAGGACGAGCAAACCTTTTAAGTTTGGTGTGGTAAAAGCATTGCTTTTCGTTTTTCCAAAACCATTTATGGCATCCAAGGCCGGAGAAACCTCTAGAAAGAGAAAAGGGAAGGCAAAAGCCTCCTCCTCCGAGTCATGGGAGATGGAGAGATTCATCTCAAGGGTGCATCAAGACCACTTCTATGAAGTTGTGGCCATGAAGAAGGGTCAACTTTGATCAAAGGTTGGACCAAGTCCTCATAGACATTTATGAAGAGAGCGTTCAATGAAAGAGAGATTCAAGAGGGAAGCCAGTTCAATAGAAGGAGACATCCTCATTGATGAGGACAAGCCCATCACTAAGAAAAAGATGGAGCAAACAAGAGACCCCTCTCATCATGAAATCCCTGAGATACCTCAAGGGATGCACTTCCCTCCACAAGACTATTGGGAGCAACTAAACACCTCCCTAGGAGAACTGAGTTCCAACATGGGACAACTAAGGGTAGAGCATCAAGAACACTCCATCATCCTCCATGAAATTAGAGAAGACCAAAGGATCATGAGAGAGGAGCAACAAAGACAAGGAAGAGACATTGAGGAGCTCAAGCACTCCATAGGATCTTCAAGAGGAAGAAAGAGCCGCCATCACTAAGGTGGACCCGTTCTTTAATCTCCTTGTTCTTTATTCCCTGTTTTTCGAAAATTAATGCTTATGTTTATCTATGTTTGTGTCTTGTGATCATTAGTGTCTTAGTGTCTATGCCTTAAAGTTATGAATGTCCTATGAATCCATCACCTTTCTTAAATAAAAAATGTTCTTAATTGAAAAAGAAAAAGAATTGCATGAATTTTGAATTTTATAGCAGTTTAATTATTTTGATGCGGTGGCATTACTTTTGTCTTCTGAATGTATGCTTAAACAGTGCATATGTCTTTTGAATTTGTGGTTCATGAATGTTGGCTCTTGAAAGAATGATGAAAAAGGAGACATGTTACTGAGGATCTGAAAAATCATAAAAATGATTCTTGAAGCAAGAAAAAGCAGTGAATACAAAAAAAAAAGAGGCGAAAAAAAAAACCGAAAAAAAAAGGAAAGAGAAAAAAAAGAAAAAGAAAGAATAAAGTTGTGATCCAAGGCAAAAAGAGTGTGCTTAAGAACCCTGGACACCTCTAATTGGGGACTCTAGCAAAGCTGAGTCACAATCTGAAAAGGTTCACCCAATTATGTGTCTGTGGCATGAATGTATCCGGTGGTAATACTGGAAGACAGAGTGCTTTGGGCCACGGCCAAGACTCATAAAGTAGCTGTGTTCAAGAATCATCATACTTAACTAGGAGAATCAATAACACTATCTGGATTCTGAGTTCCTAAAGAAGCCAATCATTCTGAGTTGCAAAGGATAGAGTGAGATGCCAAAACTGTTCAGAGGCAAAAAGCTAAAAGCCCCGCTCATCTAATTAATACTGATCTTCATAGATATTTTTGGAGTTCATTTCATATTCTCTTCTTTTTATCTTATTTGATCTTCAGTTGCTTGAGGACAAGCAACAATTTAAGTTTGGTGTTGTGATGAGCGGATAATTTGTACCCTTTTTGGCATTGTTTTTAGTATGTTTTTAGTAGTTTTAGTTGAGTTCTTAGTATATTTTTATTAGTTTTTAGTTAAAATTCACTTTTCTGTACTTTACTATGAGTTTGTGTGTTTTTCTGTGATTTCAGGTATTTTCTGGCTGAAATTGAGGGACCTGAGCAAAAATCTGATCCAGAGACTGAAAAGGACTGCAGATGCTGTTGGATTCAGACCTCCCTGCACTCGAAGTGGATTTTCTGGAGCTACAGACGCCTAATTGGCGCGCTCTCAACGGCGTTGGAAAGTAGACATCCTGGGCTTTCCAGCAATATATGATAGTCCATACTTTGCCCAAGATTTGATGGCCCAAACCGGCGTTCAAAGTCACCCTCAGAATTCCCAGCGTTAAACGCCGGAACTGGCACCAAAATGGGAGTTAAACGCCCAAACTGGCATAAAAGCTGGCGTTTAACTCCAATAAGAGTCTCTACACGAAATTGCTTCATTGCTCAGCCCAAGCACACACCAAGTGGGCCCGGAAGTGGATTTTTAT
>NC_080377.1:86461705-86471705 GCF_014773155.1 Arachis stenosperma
CTGACGGTTCATCTTGTTGCTTAGATTAGGTATTTTTTTTTCTTTTTTTCAGAGTTCTTAAGAATGAATTCTAGTGTTTCAAGGTGATGTTCTTATCATCACCAAAGCTGATTGATCATCATCAATTTAGCTCTTGAATGCAATGTCTTGCTGAAGCTTAGCTAGCTATGTCTAATTCCTTTAGACTAAAGCTTTAGACTAACATTGCATGATTCCTGGAATTCTCATTAAGAATTTTGATACCTTTATTTTCTCTTCCATATAATTTTCGAAAAAAGCACAAAAAAATTACAAAATCATAAAATCCAAAAATATTTTCTGTTTGAGTCTAGAGTCTCATCTTAAGTTTGGTGTCAATTGCATGTTTCTGTTTTTCTTGCATTTTTCGAATTTATGCATGTGTCTTCACTAATCTTCAAGTTGTTCTTGATGATTTCCTTGTTTTGATCTTTGAATTCTATTGACTTGAGTGTTTGTTGTTTCTCATATGCATTCTCATTTTGTTAATATCAGTAGTATACAAACTGCTAAGTTTGGTGTCTTGCATGCATTGTTATTTGATTTTATTTGCATTTTGATTATTCCTTATTATTAAAAATCCAAAAATATTTTTAATTTGTGTCTTTCCAAGTCAATAATACAGAGAATTGAAGATTCAGAACATACTGCAGAGGAATCACACAGAAAAAGCTGGGCATTCAAAAATGCCCAGTGAAGAAGACAGACTGGCGTTTAAACGCCAGCCAGGGTGCCTGGCTGGGCGTTTAACGCCCAAAAAGTTATAAGTTTGGGCGTTAAACGCCAGAATGTGCACCATTCTGGGCGTTTAACGCCAGGATGGCAAAGGGGGAAGATTTGTTTTCAAAATCAATTTTTTCAAGTTTTCAAAGTTTTTCAAAACCAAATCTTTTTCAAATCATATATTTTCAATCAAATGTTTTCAAAATCAATTTCTTTCCTTTTTCAAAGATACTTACTAACAATTAATGATTTGATTGAACATTTTTTGCCTTTTCTGTTGAGGAAGGTTTTATGTTTGAATCATATCTTTTCTTGTTAGGCAAGTCATTAATTTTTAAAATCATATCTTTTCAAAATTGTTTTCAAATCATATCTTTTTAAAATTGTTTTCAAATCATATCTTCTCAATCACATCTTTTTAAAACCAACCATATCTTCTTAACCACATCTTTTTCAAAATAGTTTTCAATCAAATCTTTTTTATTTCTAATTTAAAAATCTTTTTCAAAAATCACTTGATTTCTTTTCCACTCTTATTTTCGAAAATCAATTAAGTGTTTTTCAAAATGTTTTCAAAATCTTTTACTCAATTTTCGAAAAATTACTTCCCTTCTTCTCACATCCTTCTATTTATGGACTAACACTATCCCTTAATGTAAAATTCGAACTCCATATTTTTCTGATAAGTTCGAATTTTCTACTTCTGTCTTCTACTCTTCTTTCCCTCTGACACTTCAAGGAATCTCTATACTGTGACATAGAGGATTCCACATTTTTCTTTTTCTGTTCTCTTTCTTATGAGCAGGAACAAAGACAAAGGCATTCTTGTTGAAGCTGACCCTGAACCTGAGAGAACCTTGAAGCGAAAACTAAGAGAAGCCAAGGCACAACTCTCTTTAGAGGACCTGACCGAATTCTTCAAAGAAGAAGAACCCATGGCAGCCGAAAACAACAACAATGCCAACAATGCAAGGAAGGTGCTGGGTGACTTTACTGCACCTCTATCCCTGCCATTAGAGCAAACAACTTTGAGCTTAAGCCTCAGTTAGTTTCTCTAATGCAACAGAATTGCAAGTTCCATGGACTTCCAATGGAAGATCCTCATCAGTTTTTAGCTGAGTTCTTGCAAATCTGTGACACAGTCAAGACTAATGGGGTTGACCCTGAGGTCTACAGACTGATGCTATTCCCTTTTGCTGTAAGAGACAGAGCTAGAATATGGTTGGACTCACAACCTAAATATAGCCTGGACTCTTGGGAAAAGCTAGTCAATGCCTTCTTGGCAAAGTTCTTTCCACCTCAAAAATTGAGTAAGCTTAGAGTGGAAGTCCAAACCTTCAGACAGAAGGATGGAGAATCCCTCTATGAAGCTTGGGAAAGATACAAACAATTAATCAGAAAATGTCCCTCAGACATGCTTTCTGAATGGAGCATCATAGGTATTTCTATGATGGTCTCTCTGAACTATCCAAGATGTCTTTGGATAGCTCTGCTGGAGGATCTCTTCATCTGAAGAAGACGCCTACAGAGGCTCAAGAACTAATTGAAATGGTTGCAAATAACCAATTCATGTACACTTCTGAAAGGAATCCTGTGAACAATGGGACAAGTCAGAAGAAAGGAGTTCTTGAGATTGATGCTCTGAATGCCATTCTGGCTCAGAACAAGATATTGACCCAACAAGTCAATTTGATTTCTCAAAGTCTGTCTGGAATGCAAAATGCACCTGGCAGTACTAAGGAAGCTTCATCTGAGGAAGAAGCTTATGATCCTGAGAACCCTTCAATGGAAGAGGTGAATTACCTAGGAGAACCCTATGGAAACACCTATAATTCTTCATGGAGAAATCACCCAAATTTCTCATGGAAGAATCAAGAGAGACCTCAACAAGGTTTCAATAATAATAATGGTGGAAGAAACAGGCCTGGCAATAACAAGCCTTTTCCATCATCTTCTCAGCAACAGACAAAGAGTTCTAAGCAGAATACTTCTGACTTAGCAACAATGGTCTCTGATCTAATAAAGACCACTCAAAGTTTCATGAACGAAACAAGGTCCTCCATCAGAAATTTGGAAGGACAAGTGGGTCAGCTGAGCAAGAAAATTACTGAACTCCCTCCTAGTACTCTCCCAAGCAACACAGAAGAAAATCCAAAAGGAGAGTGCAAGGCCATCAATATGGCCGAATATGGAGAGGAAAGAGAGGAGGTGGACGCCACGGAGGAAGACCTCAATGGGCGTGCACCAACCTCCTCTGAGTTCCCCAATGAGGAACCATGGGAATTTGAGGCTCAAAATGAGACCATAGAGATTCCATTGGACTTACTTCTGCCATGCATGAGCTCTGATTAGTATTCTTCCTCTGAAGAGGATGAGTATATCACTGAAGAGCAAGTTGCTAAATACCTTGGAGCAATCATGAAGCTAAATGACAAGTTATTTGGAAATGAGACTTGGGAGGATGAACCCCCTTTGCTCACCAAAGAACTGGATGACTTGTCTAGGCAGAAACTGCCTCAAAAAAAAGGCAGGATCCTGGAAAGTTTTCCATACCTTGTACCATAGGCACCATGACCTTCAAGAAGGCTCTGTGTGACTTAGGGTCAAGTGTAAACCTCATGCCTCTCTCTGTAATAGAGAAGCTAGGGGTCTTTGAGGTACAAGCTGCAAAAATCTCACTAGAGATGGCAGACAACTCAAGAAAACAAGCTTATGGACTTGTAGAGAATGTTTGGTTAAGATTGAGGACCATTACATCCCTACTGATTTCATAGTCCTAGAGACTGGGAAGTGCATGGATGAATCCATCATCCTTGGCAGACCCTTCCTAGCCACAGCAAAGGCTGTGATTGATGTTGATAGAGGAGAGTTGATCATTCAAGTGAATGAAGAATCCTTGGTGTTTAAGGCCCAAGGACATCCCTCTATCATCATGAGAGGAAGCATGAAGAGCTTCTCTCAAAACAGAGCCAAGCAGAGCCCCACAGTCAAACTCTAAGTTTGGTGTTGGGAGGCCACAACCAAACTCTAAGTTTGGTGTTGGGAGGTTCCAACACGGTTCTGAGTATTTCTGAGGCTCCATGGGAGTCCTCTGTCAAGCTAATGACATTAAAGAAGCGCTTGTTGGGAGGCAACCCAATGTTTTATAGTTAACTATTTTCTTTTGTTATTTTATCTTTTTTGTAGGTTGATGATCATAAGAAGTCACAAAAACAATGAAAAAAGCAAAAACAGAATGAAAAACAGGAAGAAAAATAGCACACCCTGGAGGAAGATGCTGCTGGCGTTTAAACGCCAGTAAGCCTAGCAGTTGGGCGTTTAACGCCCAGTCTGGCACCATTCTGGGCGTTTAACGCCAGAAAGGGGCACCAGACTGGCGTTAAACGCCAGGAAAGGGCAAGAATCTGGCGTTAAACGCCAGAAATGGGCACCAGCCCAGCGTTTAACGCCAGAATTGGCTCAAAACGTGGATTTTGATGCTATTTGGTGCAGGGATGACTTTTCCTTGACACCTAAGGATCTGTGGACCCCACAGGATCCCTACCAACCCCACCACCCTCTCCTCTTCTTCACCCATTCACCAATCACCTCAATACCTCTTCACCACTCACTCCCCTCTTCCTCATTTCTTCTTCTTCTACTCTCTTCTTTCTTCTTTTGCTCGAGGACGAGCAAACCTTTTAAGTTTGGTGTGGTAAAAGCATTGCTTTTTGTTTTTCCATAACCATTTATGGCATCCAAAGCCGGTTCAACTGAGAAGGCATGACCTCAAGCCCATCACTAAGAAGAAGATGGAGCAAACAAGAGACCCCTCTCATCAAGAAATCCCTGAGATACCTCAAGGGATGCACTTTCCTCCACAAGACTACTGGGAGCAAATTAACACCTCCCTAGGAAAATTAAGTTCCAACATGGGACAACTAAGGGTGGAGCACCAAGAACACTCCATCATCCTCCATGAAATTAGAGAAGATCAAAGAATCATGAGAGAGGAGCAACAAAGACAAGGAAGAGACATTGAGGAGCTCAAGCACTCCATAGGATCTTCAAGAAGAAGAAAGAGCTGCCATCACTAAGGTGGACCCGTTCTTTAATCTCCTTGTTCTTTATTCTTCTGTTTTTCGAATTTTAGTGCTTTATGTTTATCCATGTTTGTGTCTTATGATCATTAGTGTCTTAGTGTCTATGCCTTAAAGCTATGAATATGAATCCATCACCTTTCTTAAATGAAAAACTGTTTTTATCACAAAAGAACAAGAAGTACAGGATTTCAAATTCATCTTTAAAACTAGCTTAATTAGTTTGATGAGGTGACAATACTTGTTGTTTTCTGAATGTATGCTTAAACAGTGCATATGTCTTTTGAATTTGTGGTTCATGAATGTTAAAATTGTTGGCTCTTGAAAGAATGATGAAAAAGGAGACATGTTACTGAGGATCTGAAAAATCATAAAAATGATTCTTGAAGCAAGAAAAAGCAGTGAATACAAAAAAAAAAAGAGAGAGAAAAAGAAGGAGAAAAACGAAAACAAAAAAAGGGAGAAAGAGAAAAAGAAAGAAAAAGAAAGAAATAAAGTTGTGATCCAAGGCAATAAGAGTGTGCTTAAGAACCCTGGATACCTCTAATTGGGGACTTTAGCAAAGCTGAGTCACAATCTGAAAAGGTTCACCCAATTATGTGTCTGTGGCATGTATGTATCCGGTGGTAATACTGGAAGACAGAGTGCTTTGGGCCACGGCCAAGACTCAATAAGTAGCTGTGTTCAAGAATCATCATACTTAACTAGGAGAATCAATAACACTATCTGGATTCTGAGTTCCTAAAGAAGCCAATCATTCTGAATTTCAAAGGATAAAGTGAGATGCCAAAACTGTTCGGAGGCAAAAAGCTACTAGTCCCGCTCATCTAATTTGGAGCTTAGTTTCATTGATAATTTGGAGTCTATATATTCTCTTCTTTTTATCTTATTTGATTTTCAGTTGCTTGAGGACAAGCAACAATTTAAGTTTGGTGTTGTGATGAGCGGATAATTTGTACGCTTTTTGGCATTGTTTTTAGTATGTTTTTGATATGATCTAGTTAGTTTTTAGTATATTTTTATTAGTTTTTAGTTAAAATTCACTTTTCTGGACTTTACTATGAGTTTGTGTGTTTTTCTGTGATTTCAGGTATTTTCTGGTTGAAATTGAGGGACCCGAGCAAAAATCTGATTCAGAGACTAAAAAGGACTGCAGATGCTGTTGGATTCTGACCTCCCTGCACTCGAAGTGGATTTTCTGGAGCTACAGAAGCCCAATTGGCGCGCTCTCAACGGCGTTGGAAAGTAGACATCCTGGGCTTTCCAGCAATATATGATAGTCCATACTTTGCCCAAGATTTGATGGCCCAAACCGGCGTTCAAAGTCACCTCAAGAAATTCCAGCGTTAAACGCCGGAACTGGCACCTAAATGGGAGTTAAACGCCCAAACTGGCATAAAAGCTGGCGTTTAACTCCAAGAAGAGTCTCTACACGAAATTACTTCATTGCTCAGCCCAAGCACACACCAAGTGGGCCCGGAAGTGGATTTTTATGTCATTTACTCATCTCTGTACACCCTAGGCTACTAGTTCTCTATATATAGGACCTTTTACTATTGTATTTTTAATCTTTTGGACATCTAGTTCTTAGATCAGATCTTGGTTCTTCTGGTTCCCTCTCTGGGGCCGAAACCAATGATCACTTTTGTTCTTATGTATTTTCAACGGTGGAGTTTCTACACACCATAGATTAAGGTGTGGAGCTCTGCTGTACCTCGAGTATTAATGCAATTACTATTGTTCTTCTATTCAATTCCGCTTGTTCTTTGTCCAAGATATCACTTGTTCTTCAACTTGATGAAGGTGATGATTGACGCCCATCACCATTCTCACCCATGAACAAAGTGACTGACAACCACTCTTGTTCTACAAGCATCTGAGGCTTAGTGAATATCTCTTGGATTCTTTAATCGGAATCTTCGTGGTATAGGCAGGACCTGATGGCGGCATTCAAGAGAATCCGGAAGGTCTAAACCTTGTCTGTGGTATTCTGAGTAGGATTCAATGACTGAATGACTGTGACGTGCTTCAAACCTGTAACCTACTGAGCGTTAGTGACAGACGCAAAAGAGGGATTCTATTCCGGTAGGGGAGGGAACCAAACCGGTGATTGGCAGTACTGTGACAGAGTGCGTGCATTAGCTTTCACTGCGAGGATGGGAGGTAGCCATTGACAACGGTGAAACCCTACACGAGCTTGCCATGGAAAGGAGTAAGAAGGATTGGATGAAGGCAGTAGGAAAGCAGAGAGACGGAAGGGAAGGCATCTTCATACGCTTGTCTGAAGCTCTCACACCAATGATATACATAAGTATCTCTATCTTTATCTTTACGTTTTATTCATCATCTATACCCATTTGAGTCTGCCTGACTGAGATGTACAAGGTGACCATAGCTTGCTTCATACCAACAATCTCCGTGGGATCGACCCTTACTCACGTAAGGTATTACTTGGACGACCCAGTGCACTTGCTGGTTAGTTGTGTGAAGTTGTAGTGATCACAATTTCGCGCACCAACTACGCTCGATGCCTGGTCCCCCCGTAGGCAACAAGACCCGGTACGCGGTCAACCGGGGAAGGACGTGGCCCGAGGGAGAGCTGGCACCCGCCGAGGTCGGGCCACGCCTAGACTCGGCACGTGGTCCACGTAGAAAGACGCGCCCGAGAAAGGGTGAGCAGGCACCCTGCGAGGCAGGTGGCGTTGCAACGTTGGCTGGGGGCGTTGCAACGGAGGCAGGTCGCGTTGCGACGGATGCCGGGCGAGTTGCAACGTTGGTTGGGCGGCGTTGCAACGGAGGCAGGTCGCGTTACAGCGTTGGCTGGGGGGCAGTGCAACAGATGCCGGGCGCGTTGCAGCGTTGGCTGGGTCCGGTGCAACGGATGCTGGGGTCCGTTGCAACGGATGCCGGACGCGTTGCAACATTGGCCGGCGGCGTTGCAACGGATGCCGGGCACGTTGCAACGTTGGCTGGGGGCGTTGCAACCTTGGCCGGGCGCGTTGCAACCTTGGCTGAGGGGGTTGCAACGGAGGCAGGTCGCGTTGCAACGTTGGCTGAGGGACGTTGCAACGGATGCTGGGCGCGGTGCAACGGATGCTAGGGTCCGTTGCAACGGAGGCAGGGCGCGTTGCAACGGATGCCGGACGCGTTGCAACGTTGGCTGGGGTCGTTGCAACGGAGGCAGGGCGCCATGCAACGTTGGCCGTGGCCGTTGCACCGGAGGCAGGGCGCGTTGCAGCGTTGGCTAGGGGCCGTTGCAACGGATGCTGGGCGCGGTGCAACGGATGCTGGGGTCCGTTGCATCGGAGGCAGGGCGCGTTGCAACGGATGCCGGACGCGTTGCAACGTTGGCTGGGGTCGTTGCAACGGAGGCAGGGCGGCTTGCAACGTTGGCCATGGCCGTTGCAGCGGAGGCAGGGCGCGGTGCAACGTTGGCAGGGGTCGTTGCAACGGAGGCAGGGTGGCTTGCAACGTTGGCCGTGGCCGTTGCAACGGAGGCAGGGCGGCTTGCAACGGACGCTGGGCGCGTTGCAACGCATGCTGGGCGCGATGCATCGTTGGCTGGGAGCGTTGCAACGGAGGCTGGGTTTGGTGCAACGTTGGCTGGGAGCGTTGCAACGAAGGCACCCGCCGTTGCAACGGAGGCACCGACCGTTGCAACGGAGGCACCGACCGTTGCAACGGAGGGGCCAAATTTTCATATCTCACAATTGGCTCGTGCACTTTTCCTGAAATTTTGAGGGAACCTTGGTAATATTATTTAAAGGCCGCACAAAAAAATCCAGGTCAAAAATCGCACGTTTGCTTCCTTTTTCATTTTTATTGAATTTCTGGCTTTTCGGGTGGGAAAAAAATCGGCAAAAAAAATCCACACGGTGTAAATTCACCAAATTTGGTGGATGGAAAGATCTTATTTTTCTAGAGATTGTCGCAAAAAACGGCGTTAAAATTCGACCTCTAGAGCAGTTTCCTCAGGTATGTCTCCTCACGGAAAAGGATGTCTACCCGTGGCACTTTGGTAATGGCTCGGCAGCCTATTATAGGGGGGAGGGGTGTCGTGCTGCCAAAAATCAAGTTGCCCAAAGGCTTGCTGGGCGCAATGCCAGCAAGATGCACGATGCCTTGCCATCCCCTAGGCACACTAGCAAGCCCGTTGTGGTTGTGGTGTGCCGTCGGGGTCCCCCGCCCCGGGTCCAAGGTTGAGCGCCGGCGTCGGGCTGCTGCAAACCCCGATCACCAAAGGACCAAGAAGGGAAACATGTCCATGCACGGCCCATCTAGGCACCACCTAGGGAGCATGGCGTGGTGGAGTTGTGCCTTGTGCACCCGCGGCGTGCTCGCCCTACGTCTAGGGTCGACGCAAGACGATGCCCGACGCGGTGTTGGTTTTGTTGTGCGTGTTGCCTAATCTAGACGGTGCGGCTGTTCGATTATCGCCCGAAGCACCTCACGCCTCGGGCTGTCCCTTGAATGTTCTTCGTCGTTTCCCCCGAACCCTGCCCAGCGGAGTTGGCTCGGCACTCCCGTATGCTTCCGCTTGCCTGCACACTCCAAGGCGTGCGGGGGGCGGTTCGTCCGGGCGTGCTGGGTTTGTGGACCGTGGTGGCGGATGAGTGGTGTGCGGGTTGTTAGTGTGTCTAGCTCCTTGCCTCGCGCACCGAACGGCCGCGCTGAAACTCGAGTTGCCCAAAAGGCTTGCTTCGCGCAATGCGAGCAAGGTGAGATGCCCAAAGGCTTGCTGGGCGCAATGCCAGCAAGATGCACGTTGCCTAGGCACACTAGCAAGCACGTTGTGGTTGTGGTGTTGCTGCCGGGGTCACCCGCCCCCAGTCCAAGGTCGATCACGGGCGTCG
This sequence comes from Arachis stenosperma, assembly GCF_014773155.1. Lineage (NCBI taxonomy): Eukaryota > Viridiplantae > Streptophyta > Magnoliopsida > Fabales > Fabaceae > Arachis > Arachis stenosperma. Next base: position 86,471,379 of record NC_080377.1, read on the forward strand.
GGCTCCGGCGAAACCCGATTGCCGTAGGAACAACGAGGGAAACACGCCCATGCACGGCCCATCCAGGCACCACCTATGGATCATGGCGTGGAGGTGTTTTGCCCTGGGCACCCGCCCGGGGCAACTCCTTGAGCTTGGCCCAGGACAAGGGATCATCCCCCAAGTCTGAGCACGGCGTGGGAACGGCGGGCGGCCTGTGCGCCCCCGCGAGGGGCAACGCGGCGTGCGCGGCCCAACGCTAGGCCAGGCCTGGTGTGGCGCACGACGCGGATGACCGATATCCGTGCGGCGGGTGTGTCGTGCGCCGGGGGTAACGCGACGTCCCCG
>NC_080377.1:86476705-86516705 GCF_014773155.1 Arachis stenosperma
CTCTATGCTTGTTGCTTGGCGTTGTCCTTGAACACGCCTATGCTTCCTGGCGTTGGCAACGTGGTTGGCACCCTTCCTGGCGTTGGCAACTTGATTGGCACCCTTCCTGGCGTTGGCAACGTGGTTGGCACCCTTCCTGGCGTTGTCCTTGAACACGCCTATGCTTCCTGGCGTTGGCAACGTGGTTGGCACCCTTCCTGGCGTTGGCAACTTGGTTGGCACCCAAGACTTGGTGCCTTGCCAAGCAACCATTCCTGGCGTTGCCTTAGAACACGCCAATGGTTCCTAGCTCAACAACGTGCTCGAGCTCCCCTTTGGTGCCAAAGTTGCTTGCTACGTTGCCAAGGAACACGCCTTCATAACTTGGTGTTGGCAACGTGCATCTCCTTTTCCTGGGCCAAGTTTTCCATTCAGCGTTGTTTGCCTGCGTTGTCCTCAAACACGCCCCTCATCTCTGGGCCAGCAACGTGCTCGAGGCTCTAAACTAGCTCCCCAAGATTGCTTGGCGTTGCCTTGAATAACGCCTATGGTTCTTGGCGTTGGCAACGCCAGCTTCTCCTCCTGTTGGGCCAAGTTTGCTTGTGTGCGTTGCCTTGAATAACGCCTCTTCATTCCCACGTTGGCAACGCCCTCGAGCTCTCCTTGGCTCAGCTATTTGCTTGCCTGGGCGTTGCCTTCAAACACGCACCCTTTTCTTCAAGTTGGCAACGCCAACATTTGCTTCTTCAGGGCTGCCTGGCGTTGCCTTCAACAACGCACCCTTTCTCCAAGTTGGCAACGCCCAAATGCTTCTCCAGGGCTGCCTGGCGTTGCCTTCAACAACGCACCCTTTCTCCAAGTTGGCAACGCCAACTTCTCTTCTTCTTGCCCAGCTTGCATCATTCTTGCTTCCATGCTTTCTTGTTTCATCACCTATCATCAACAAAGGAAATAGCTTCAAAGTCTTACCAATTCATGCAATAAATTTCATGAGATTCATTCATACTCATTCATGTATGTATTCCTTAAATCATTTGCATGAATTTGGCTAGAATCAACATGTTCCTTGGTATTCTCATGCATGAAGACAAAACTCATAAAAGGACTTGTTTATTTAGAGAAAATGAGTGAAATTAAGTGGTGCGCGAAATTGTGATCACTACAACTTCACACAACTAACCAGCAAGTGCACTGGGTCGTCCAAGTAATACCTTACATGAGTAAGGGTTGATCCCACGGAGATTGTTAGCATTGAAGCAAGCTATGGTCATCTTGTAAATCTTAGTCAGGTAAACTCAAATGTATATGATGATGAATGAAAATAATATAAAGATAAAGATAGTGATACTTATGTATATCATTGGTGTAAGAGCTTCAGACAAGTGTATGAAGATACCTTCCCTTCCGTCTCTCTGCTTTCCTACTGCCTTCATCCAATCCTTCTTACTCCTTTCCATGGCAAGCTCGTGTAGAGTTTCACTGTTGTCAGCAGCTACCTCCCATCCTCGCAGTGAAAGCTAATGCACGCACTCTGTCACAGTACTGCCAATCACCGGTTTGGTTCCCTCCCCTACCGGAATAGAATCCCTCTTTTGCGTCTGTCACTAACGCCCAGTAGGTTACAGGTTTGAAGCACGTCACAGTCATTCAGTCATTGAATCCTACTCAGAATACCACAGACAAGGTTAGACCTTCCGGATTCTCTTGAATGCTGCCATCAAGTCCTGCCTATACCACGAAGACTCTGATCTCACGGAATGGTTGGCTCGTTTGTCAGGCGAGCACTCGGTTGTCAGGCGATCAACCATGCATCGTGCAATCGGGAATCCAAGAGATATTCACTAAGCCTCAGATGCTTGTAGAACAAGAGTGGTTGTCAGTCACCTTGTTCATGAGTGAGAATGGTGATGGGCGTCAATCATCACCTTCATCATGTTGAAGAACAAGTGATATCTTGGACAAAGAACAAGCGGAATTGAATGGAAGAACAATAGTAATTGCATTAATACTCGAGGTACAGCAGAGCTCCACACCTTAATCTATGGTGTGTAGAAACTCCACCGTTGAAAATACATAAGAACAAGGTCTAGGCATGGCCGAATGGCCAGCCTCCCAAAGAGGGTTCAATCATCAAAACATGATCAAAAGATGAAAATACAATAGTAAAAGGTCCTACTTATAGATAACTAGTAACCTAGGGTGTACAAAGATGAGTAAATGACATAAAAATCCACTTCCGGGCCCACTTGGTGTGTGCTTGGGCTGAGCAATGAAGCATTTTCGTGTAGAGACTTTCCTTGGAGTTAAACGCCAGCTTTAGTGCCAGTTTGGGCGTTTAACTCCCAATTAGGTGCCAGTTCCGGCGTTTAACGCTGGAATTTCTTGAGGTGACTTTGAACGCCGGTTTGGGCCATCAAATCTTGGGCAAAGTATGGACTATTATATATTGCTGGAATGCCCAGGATGTCTACTTTCCAACGCCGTTGAGAGCGCGCCAATTGGGCTTCTGTAGCTCCAGAAAATCCACTTCGAGTGCAGGGAGGTCAGAATCCAACAGCATCTGCAGTCCTTTTGAGTCTCTGGATCAGATTTTTGCTCAGATCCCTCAATTTCAGCCAGAAAATACCTGAAATCACAGAAAAACACACAAACTCATAGTAAAGTCCAGAAAAGTGAATTTTAACTAAAAACTAATAAAAATATACTAAAAACTAACTAAATCATACTAAAAACATACTAAAAACAATGCCAAAAAGCATACAAATTATCCGCTCATCACAACACCAAACTTAAATTGTTGCTTGTCCCCAAGCAACTGAAGATCAAATAAGATAAAAAGAAGAGAATATGCAATGAACTCCAAAAACATCTATGAAGATTAGTATTAATTAGATGAGCGGGGCTTTTATCTTTTTGCCTCTGAATAGTTTTGGCATCTCACTTTATCCCTTATAATTCAGAATGATTGGCTTCTTTAGGAACTTAGAATCCAGATAGTGTTAATGATTCTCCTAGTAAAGTATGATGATTCTTGAACATAGCCATTTATTGAGTCTTGGCTGTGGCCCAAAGCACTCTGTCTTCCAGTATTACCACCGGATACATACATGCCACAGGCACATAATTGGGTGAACCTTTTCAGATTGTGACTCAGCTTTGCTAAAGTCCCCAATTAGAGGTGTCCAGGGTTCTTAAGCACACTCTTATTTGCCTTGGATCACAACTCTTATTCTTTCTCTTTTTTTTTTTTTTTTCGAATAATTTTTTTTTTTCGGTTTTTGCTTGCTTTCTTTCTTGCTTCAAGAATCATTTTTTTATGATTTTTCAGATCCTCAGTAACATGTCTCCTTTTTCATCATTCTTTCAAGAGCCAACATTCATGAACCACAAATTCAAAAGATATATGCACTGTTCAAGCATACATTCAGAGAACAAAAGTGTTGCCACCACATCAAAATAATTAAACTATTATAAAATTCAGAATTCATGCAATTCTTTCCTTTTCAATTAAGCACGTTTTTATTAAAGAAAGGTGATGGATTCATAGGACATTCATAACTTTAAGGCATAGAAACTAAGACACTAATGATCACAAGACACAAACATGGATAACATAAAGCACAAAAATTCGAAAAACAGAAGAATAAAGAACAAGGAAATCAAGGAACGGGTCCACCTTAGTGATGGCGGCTCTTCCTTCCTCTTGAAGATCCTATGGAGTGCTTTAGCTCCTCAATGTCTCTTCCTTGTCTTTGTTGCTCCTCCCTCATGATTCTTTGGTCTTCTTTAATTTCATGGAGGAGAATGGAGTGTTCTTGATGCTCCACCCTTAGTTGTCCCATGTTGGAACTCAACTCTCCTAGGGAGGTGTTTAGTTGCTCCCAATAATTTTGTGGAGGAAAGTGCATCCCTTGAGGAATCTCAGGGATCTCTTGATGAGAGGGGTCTCTTGTGTACTCCATCCTTTTCTTGGTGATGGGCTTGTCCTCATCAATGGGGGTATCTCCTTCTATGTCAACTCCAACTGAATAACAGAGGTGACAAATGAGGTGAGGAAAGGCTAACCTTGCCAAGGTGGAGGTCTTGTCCGCCACCTTATAGAGTTCTTGGGCTATAACCTCATGAACCTCTATTTCTTCTCCAATCATGATGCTATGAATCATGATGGCCCGGTCTAGAGTAACTTCGGACCGGTTGCTAGTGGGAATGATTGAGCGTTGTATGAACTCTAACCATCCTCTAGCCACGGGCTTGAGGTCATGCCTTCTTAATTGAACCGGCTTTCCTCTTGAATCTTGCTTCCATTGTGCGCCCTCTTCACATATGGTTGTGAGGACTTGGTCCAACCTTTGATCAAAGTTGACCCTTCTAGTGTAAGGATGCTCATCTCCTTGCATCATAGGCAAGTTGAACGCCACCCTCACACTCTCCGGACTAAAATCCAAGTATTTCCCCCGAACCATAGTGAGATAATTCTTTGGATTCGGGTTCACACTTTGGTCATGGTTCTTGGTGATCCATGCATTGGCATAGAACTCTTGAACCATCAAGATTCCGACTTGTTGAATGGGGTTGGTGAGTACTTCCCAACCTCTTCTTCGGATCTCATGGCGGATCTCCGGATATTCACCCTTTTTGAGTGAAAAGGGGACTTCGGGGATCACCTTCTTCAAGGCCACAACTTCATAGAAGTGGACTTGATGCACCCTTGAGAGGAATCTATCCATCTCCCATGACTCGGGGGTGGAAGCTTTTGCCTTCCCTTTCCTCTTTCTAGAGGTTTCTCCGGCCTTGGATGCCATAAATGGTTATGGAAAAACGAAAAAGCAATGCTTTTACCACACCAAACTTAAAATGTTTGCTCGTCCTCGAGCAAAAGAAGAAAGAAGAGAGTAGAAGAAGAAGAAATGAGGAAGAGGGAGAAGGTGGTGTGTTCGGCCTAGAAGGGTAAGAAAGGGTGTTTAGGTTGTGTGAAAATGAAGAGTTGAAGAAGGGTATTTATAGGAGAGAGGGGGGTAAAGGTTCGGCCATTATGGGTGGGTTTGGGAGGGAAAGTGGTTTGAATTTGAAGGGTGAGGTTGGTGGGGTTTTATGAAGGATGGATGTGAGTGGTGAAGAGAAAAATGGGATTTGATAGGTGAAGGGTTTTTGGGGAAGAGGTATTGAGGTGATTGGTGAATGGGGGAAGAAGAGAGAGAGTGATGGTGGGGTCCTGTGGGGTCCACAGATCCTGTGGTGTCAAGGAAAAGTCATCCCTGCACCAAATGTTGCTCAAAATCACGTTTTGAGCTATTTCTGGCGTTAAACGCCGGGCTGGTGCCCATTCCTGGCGTTTAACGCCAGGTTGTTGCCCTTTACTGGCGTTTAACGCCAGTCTGGTGCCCCTTTCTGGCGTTAAACGCCCAGAATGGTGCCAGACTGGGCGTTAAACGCCCAACAGCTAGCATTACTGGCGTTTGAACGCCAGCTTCTTCTCCTCCAGGGTGTGCTGTTTTTCTTCCTGTTTTTCATTTTGTTTTTGCTTTTTTCATTGTTTTTGTGACTTCTTATGATCATCAACCTACAAAAAAGATAAAATAATAAAAGAAAATAGTTAACTATAAAACATTGGGTTGCCTCCCAACAAGCGCTTCTTTAATGTCATTAGCTTGACAGAGGACTCTCATGGAGCCTCACAGATACTCAGAGCCATGTTGGAACCTCCCAACACCAAACTTAGAGTTTGAATGTGGGGGTTCAACACCAAACTTAGAGTTTGGTTGTGGCCTCCCAACACCAAACTTAGAGTTTGACTGTAGGGGCTCTGTTTGGCTCTGTTTTGAGAGAAGCTCTTCATGCTTCTTCTCCATGGTGATAGAGGGATATCCTTGAGCCTTAAACACCAAGGATTCTTCATTCACTTGAATGATTAACTCTCCTCTATCAACATCAATCACAGCCTTTGCTGTGGCTAGGAAGGGTCTGCCAAGGATGATGGATTCATCCATGCACTTCCCAGTCTCTAGGACTATGAAATCAGTAGGGATGTAATGGTCTTCAATCTTCACCAAAACATTCTCTACAAGTCCATGAGCTTGTTTTCTTGAATTGTCTGCCATCTCTAATGAGATTCTTGCAGCTTGCACCTCAAAGATCCCTAATTTCTCCATTACAGAGAGGGGCATGAGGTTTACACTTGACCCTAAGTCACACAAGGCCTTCTTGAAGGTCATGGTGCCTATGGTACAAGGTATAGAAAACTTCCCAGGATCTTGCCTCTTTTGAGGCAGTTTCTGCCTAGACAAGTCATCCAGTTCTTTGGTGAGCAAAGGTGGTTCATCCTCCCAAGTCTCATTTCCAAATAACTTGTCATTTAGCTTCATGATTGCTCCAAGGTATTTAGCAACTTGCTCTTCAGTGACATACTCATCCTCTTCAGAGGAAGAATACTCATCAGAGCTCATGAAAGGCAGAAGTAAGTCCAATGGAATCTCTATGGTCTCATTTTGAGCCTTAGATTCCCATTGTTCCTCATTGAGGAACTCAGAGGAGATTGGTACACGCCCACTGAGGTCTTCCTCAGTGGCGTCCTCCTCCTCTCTTTCCTCTCCATATTCGGCCATGTCTATGGCTTTGCACTCTCCTTTTGGATTTTCTTCTGTATTACTTGGGAGAGTACTAGGAGGGAGTTCAGTAATTTTATTGCTCAGCTGTCCCATTTGTCCTTCCAAATTTCTAATGGAGGACCTTGTTTCATTCATGAAACTTTGAGTGGTTTTTATTAGATCAGAGACCATTGTTGCTAAGTCAGAAGTATTCTGCTTAGAACTCTCTGTCTGTTGCTGAGAAGATGATGGAAAAGGCTTGCCATTGCTAAACCTGTTTCTTCCACCATTATTGTTATTGAAACCTTGTTGAGGTCTCTCTTGATTCTTCCATGAGAGATTTGGGTGATTTCTCCATGAAGAATTATAGGTGTTTCCATAGGGTTCTCCTAGGTAATTCACCTCTTCCATGGAAGGGTTCTCAGGATCATAAGCTTCTTCCTCAGATGAAGCATCCTTAGTACTGTTTGGTGCATTTTGCATTCCAGACAGACTTTGAGAAATCAAGTTGACTTGTTGAGTCAATATCTTGTTCTGAGCCAATATGGCATTCAGAGTGTCAATCTCAAGAACTCCTTTCTTCTGACTAGTCCCATTGTTCACAGGATTCCTTTCAGAAGTGTACATGAATTGGTTATTTGCAACCCTTTCAATCAATTCTTGAGCTTCTGCAGGCGTCTTCTTCAGATGAAGAGATCCTCCAGCAGAGCTATCCAAGGACATCTTGGATAGTTCAGAGAGACCATCATAGAAAATACCTATGATGCTCCATTCAGAAAGCATGTCTGAAGGACATCTTCTGATTAATTGTTTGTATCTTTCCCAAGCTTCATAGAGGGATTCTCCATCCTTCTGTCTGAAGGTTTGGACTTCCATTCTAAGCTTACTCCATCTTTGTGGTGGAAAGAACTTTGCCAAGAAGGCATTGACTAGCTTTTCCCAAGAGTCCAGGCTTTCTTTAGGTTGAGAATCCAACCATATTCTAGCTCTGTCTCTTACAGTAAAAGGGAATAGCATCAGTCTGTAGACCTCAGGGTCTACCCCATTAGTCTTGACTGTGTCACAGATTTGCAAGAATTCAGCTAAGAACTGATGAGGATCTTCCATTGGAAGTCCATGGAACTTGCAATTCTGTTGCATTAGAGAAACTAATTGAGGCTTAAGCTCAAAGTTGTTTGCTCCAATGGCAGGGATAGAGATGCTTCTCCCATAGAAATCAGGAGTAGGTGCAGTAAAGTCACCCAGCACCTTCCTTGCATTGTTGGTATTGTTGTTGTTTTCGGCTGCCATGGGTTCTTCTTCCTTGAAGAATTCGGTCAGGTCCTCAACAGAGAGTTGAGTCTTAGCTTCTCTTAGCTTTCGCTTCAAGGTCCTTTCAGGTTCAGGGTCAGCTTCAACAAGAATGCCTTTGTCTTTGTTCCTGCTCATATGAAAGAGAAGAGAACAAGAAAATATGGAATCCTCTATGTCACAGTATAGAGATTCCTTGAAGTGTCAGAGGAAAAGAAAAATAGAAGAAGAGAAGGTAGAAGAATTCGAACTTGATTAGATAGAGTTCGAATTGTGCATTAAGAAGGAGTAGTACTCCATAAATAGAAGGATGTGGGAAGGAGGGAAGAGAATTTTCGAAAATTCAATTAAAAAGATGTTAATAATTTTCGAAATTGAAAGTGGAAAAGAATTAAAGTGATTTTTGAAAAAGATTTTGAAATTAGAATTTAAAAAGATTTGATTGAAAACTATTTTGAAAAAGATGTGGTTGAGAAGATATGATTGGGTAAAAAAAAATGTGATTGAGAAGATATGATTTGAAAACAATTTTAAAAGATATGATTTGAAAACAATTTGAAAAGATATGATTTAAAAAAATTTGATGACTTGCCTAACAAGAAAAGATATGATTCAAACATAAAACCTTTCTTAATAGAAAAGGCAAAAAAATGTTCAATCAAATCATTAATTGTTAGTAAGTATCTTTGAAAAAGGAAAGAAATTGATTTTGAAAACATTTGATTGAAAAGATATGATTTGAAAACGATTTGATTTTGAAAAACTTTGAAAACTTGAAAAAAAATTGATTTGAAAACAAAATTCTCCCCCTAGCACCATCCTGGCGTTAAACGCCCAGAATGGTATACATTCTGGCGTTTAACGCCCAAAATGCACCCTTTTTGGGCGTTAAACGCCCAACCAGGTACCTTGGCTGGCGTTTAAACGCCAGTCTGCCTTCTTCACTGGGCAATTTTGAATGCCCAGCTTTTTCTGTATAATTCCTCTGCAGTATGTTCTGAATCTTCAATTCCTTGTATTATTGACTTGAGAAGACACAAATAAAAAATATTTTTGGATTTTTAATAATCAAAATGCAACAAGAATCAAATAACAATGCATGCAAGACACCAAACTTAGCAGTTTGTATACTACTGACACTATATGAGACATATAAACACTCAAGCCAGAAGAATTCAAAGATCAAAACAAAGAAATACATGCATGGATTCGAAAAGTATAACAAAAACATGCATTTGACACCAAACTTAAGATGAGACACTAGACTTAAGCAAGAAACATCAAATATTTTTGGTTTTTTTATGATTTTGTAAATTTTTTGTGTTTTTCGAAAATTAAGTGGAAAAAGATATCAAAATTCTTAATGAGAATTCCAGGAATCAGTGCAATGCTAGTCTAAGACTCCGGTCCAGGAATTAGACATGGCTTCTCAGCCAGCCAAGCTTTCAAAGAAAGCTTCGGTCCAAAACACTAGACATGACCAAAGGTCAGCCAAGCCTTAGCAGATCACTGCTCCAAAAGCAAGATTGATTAAAATCAACAAGCTCTTGTGGTGATAAGTTGAAACCTCGGTCCAATCAGATTAGACATGGCTTCTTAGCCAGCCAGATTTCAACAAATCATCATGAAACTCCAGAATTCATCTTCAAGAATTTCGAAAAAAAATAAATACCTAATCTAAGCAACAAGATGAACCGTCAGTTGTCCAAACTAGAACAATCCCAGGCATTGTTACCAAAAGCTTGCTCAAAACTTGAACAATCCCCGGCAACGGCGCCAAAAACTCCGCTCATCATTAAGCTAAAACCAACTAAACTAACTAGCTAATATAACAAATATGCAATTGCATCACAACACCAAACTTAAAGTGTTGCTTGTCCTCAAGCAAAATATAAAAACTTTGTCACAAGAATCCAAGATGTGAGACTTGAATGTTCTACCAGAGAGTAATTTTTCATTGAACATGTCATCCTCATTTGTGTGGTCCTTGATTCATTGTAAATGATCATGGCTATTCAATTTTTCAATTAAAATGCTTGCTTCAATACTAAATTGGTTAACTTCACTAGACTTCTTTTTCTATACCGTAGCACATGATCCTTGAACCATTCTTTTTTTTTTTTTTTGCTTCTTTTTTTCTTTCTTTTTTTTCAATTGAGCTCGAAATCTTGTCTTAAGGCGGCTCTTTAGCATAAGCTTTCAATCAACAATCCCAAACCAGTTGGTTCAAGTTGTTAAGTGTTGAGACACTCTTAAAGATTTACTAACTCAAGCCTCTCTCCTTAACACATTCAATCACAGGCATATAACATTGAAATTTTTGTTTGGATAGTGGTGTCCAGCACCTCTTTGGGTTGCTAAATGTTCTGTTATAGAGCTACTCTTGATTGTGAGTTTTCAATCGATAATCCCGAGTTAGTTAACTCAAGTTATCGGGTGATGAAGCACCCCTCGGATTTACTAGCCCAAGTATGTCTCCTAACATCAATCATCACAGACACATATCCAAACTTTGTCATTGATGCCTAGCCTTTCATTCTTTGTCTTCTGTTTTCTTTATTATCAAGGTTATTTGTGCTATTACTGATAAAGTCTTTGTGACCCTTAACCGAACTAGTCTTGTATAAGCAAGCATTCTTTTGAACTTATTGAGCCTTGATTCTTTCACAATAAATGTATATATACTAGCACTTTTCTCATGGGACAACATGATTCTTTTTAAACTAGAATTCTCTCTGTTCTTGCTCAAACTACATCTTTTAATCCATTGACAAGTAAAAGTACTTAAGACAAGCAACCATTCCAAACCTGTGAGTGATGATGCATGGAATGGGCAATATGAAAGAAAATGCTTCAAACAGAAAATGCATCCTAGAAGGTATACCATATTTCAGACATACATCTTCTTTATTTATTAAAGCATAAAGAAAAACAAAGGAACTTCACCACCTTTAGTCTTCATGTCCCTTTTTCTTTGCTTGATTCTCTTTGCTTTCCTTTCCCCTTTGGGTCCTTCTTCTTTTTCTTCTCAGCTCTCCTTGTTGTTTTGTTGTTGGATCCCCCTTTGGATCTTCTTTCTTTTTCCTTCTTAGTTCTCCTTGTTGTTTTGTTGTTGAATCCCCCTCTTCTCTTTGCCAAACTCCTGTGCTTATCATTGTCTCCTTTAGCCTCTGTTGATTAAATCTCACCCTTGCAAGTTCCTGCTCTTCAAATATCTTGCGAGCTTCATTAAAACTTTTAATTTGTGGGTTGAGTAATGGGGGTGCTCCACAAAGGTAACTGAGCTTTTCTTGGGTGCATATATCATAGTCAAGTCTGTCCTTATGCCTGGCTTCCCTGAACATTCTGCTTTCATTGAACTCTTTGTGAAATGTATCATGTCTAGCATCCAACCTATGGAGAAGTTCCCTTTGCTGAGCTTGTTCTTTCCTTAGTTGAGCTTGTTCTTGTATTACTTTCTCCATGGCTTTTTCATGTTCCACAGTTGAATTGTTGATGGCTTCCTGCATCTTGGCATATTGTTCTTGTTGTAGTTCCATCATGTGTGCTTGGTATTCATTTTGTTGGTTCATCCATTGAACTTGAATCCCTCTTTGTTGATCCATCAATTGCCAAAGGTCCCTTTGTTGCTGAGCTTGTTCCTCTTGGCTTCTTTGAATTTGTGAATATTGTCCAGAGATTCCTTCCAAGGCGGCTTGGAGTTGATTCATGTTTAAGGTATGGGACTCTTCCATTTCTTGAGGCTCCTCCTCTTGTCTTGCTTCTTTCCTTTTCTTCCTTCTTGCTAACGGTTGCCTTTCCAATTGGGTTGTGGTGATAAATTCCAACCTTTCTCGGGTAAGAGGTTTTCCAACAGAGACCACATCAGTTTCTTCAAATTCTTCCAGAGGCACTCCAGCTTCTTCACATAGGCGCAGAATAGTACTAGGATATCCTAGCCAGCTGTCCTGTTTGACCTTTTGAGCTATGTCAATGATGTTCTTGGCTATAATGTCTCCAACATTGATTTCCCCTCCTTTCATTATACAATGGATCATTATTGCTCTATTCACCGTTACCTCAGAATTATTTGAAGTGGAGATCAATGATCTCCTCACTATGTCATGCCATCCTTTTGCTTGAGGTATGAGATCACCTCTCCGAAGTTTGAGTGGTTGTCCATGTGAGTCCAACACCCAATCCGTGCCTATTCTGCATAAGTCACTCACCACATCTACATATCTTGGGTCATTTTCAACCCTTTCTTCATAGCTAGCTCGTTTGAACCGTTTTGGCTTGACCTTTAGCACCCTGTTGATGGTGTCCGGGCTAAAATCAACAGTCACACCTCTTACATAACTCATGTATGGTTCTTCATCATCATATTCTCTTATCACATTAGTGTAGAACTCATGGATGAGAAGCATGCTCACTTCCTGAGGTTGGTTACAGAGAAGCTCCCATCCCCTTTTCCTGATTATTTTTTGTATCTCAGGGTATTCATCTTTTCTTAGCTTGAAAGGTAACTCCGGAACAACATCTTTGCTTGACATCCAACTAAAGATACGCTCACTGTGTTTGGATTTGAATCTTCTTTGATCAAAGGTGTTTTGTCCTTCATCTTCTCTCCTATCCCTTGATGATGAGGCCATTGAAGTTCACTTGCAAGGGTTGAATCTCCCACACCAAACTTAGGTGAATGCTTGTCCTCAAGCATAAAGAGAATAATTGTGAGGGGGAGAGGTATATGACGACAAGGTGACTTAGAGAAGCTAGAAAATGATGGTGAGGGGGGTGGAGTGTTTCGGTTATGTGGAGAAATGTAAGGTTCAAGAGTTTTGTTGGGTAAAGATGAGGTTCAAGGCTAGAATTTGTGAAACACGGAATAAGTTGGAGGTTGAATGTGAGTTCGGGTGATGAAATGGGGTTATGGAGGAGTAGAAGGATGAGTGAGGAAAAGTGAGGTTTGATGAATATGGTTGAAGTATTTAAAGTGAGTTTTGGTGAGGATGCATGGTTCTTGTGATTTCCGTGGTGAGATGTATGGCTCTAGGGGTTCGGTCATAACATGGGGAGCATGCTTCCTTGTGCCCAATGCATGTTGAGTTGTTTTTTTCCAATGCACAAAGTTCAAGGCTCATGTGACTTTCCCTTCCTTGTGCATCCGTGACCTCCTTCCAAGATTCCCCATCACTTCTTTCTTTCTTTCCTGCAACAAAATTCCAAAAGCTTGAGATTCTTAAAGTGACATTACTAGCTAACAACTTATGATGATATTCCTATGCAAAATTGACTAGGCAAAATTAAAATTTATGAATTAAAGACACCAAACTTAGTTTGTGACTAAGTGTTCTATGGAGTTAACTCCAAAGATGGCCACACCAAACTTAGTATCTTACCTACCTTGTATGCTATTTCAATCTCTTTTCTCGGTTTTTTTTTTTAATAGTTGCTTTCATATAACTAAAATAGATGACTGTACTTTCATAGTCTAGCATTTTCGTGTATGTATGGACACCAAACTTAGTTTGTGGCTAAGTGTTGTAGAACAAACTTTTACCATTACTTCAAGATTGGCCACACCAAACTTAGTGCCTTGCATACACTATGTACTAGTCTACTTTTTATTCTCTTAGATGTATATGATGCAACCTCTCATTATTGATTACTAAAGTATGAAAATAAAAGACTCCCTGTGCATGGGTTGCCTCCCATGAAGCGCTTGTTTATTGTCCTTAGCTTGACACTGCAGCTTCTTTGCTCATGCTAAGAGTTGCACACTCTCTTCCTTGCTCCAGGGGCCACCAAAATAATGCTTCACCCTATGTCCATTAGCTGTGAAGGTTTGTTTTGAGGCTTCATCTAGTAATTCGACATAGCCATGAGGTGATACTTTGATGATGGTGTATGGGCCAGTCCATCTAGACCTCAGCGTCCCAGGGAAAATCTTCAGTCTTGAATTGAATAACAACACCCTTTGGCCTGGTTCGAATGTTCTTTGAGAGATCCTCTTATCATGCCATCTCTTTGCTCTCTCTTTGTATATTTTGGCATTTTCATATGCCTCCAATCTGAACTCCTCAAGTTCATTGAGTTGTAGCAACCTCTTCTCTCCTGCTGCTTGAGCATCTAAATTCAGAAGTTTGGTGGCCCAAAAGGCCTTATGTTCAAGCTCCACAGGGAGGTGGCATGCCTTTCCATACACCAGCTGAAATGGAGATTTTCCTATGGGTGTCTTGAAGGCTGTCCTGTATGCCCAAAGTGCATCATCCAGCTTCCTAACCCAATCCTTTCTTGTTGTTCCCACAGTTTTCTCCAAGATCCTTTTTAGCTCTCTGTTGGCAAGTTCAGCTTGCCCATTGGTTTGTGGGTGATATGGTGTGGCCACTTTGTGAGTAACACCATATTTGTGGAGTAAAGAATTTAGTTGCTTGTTGCAGAAGTGGCTTCCCCCATCACATATGAGTCCTTTGGGCACTCCAAATCTAGTGAAGATGTTCTTCTTGAGGAATTGCAAGACCACATTGGTATCACATGTGGTGGTGGCTATTGCTTCTACCCATTTGGAGACATACTCTACTGCTACCAAAATGTATTTGAATGTGTAAGATGGAGGAAAGGGTCCCATGAAATCTATTCCCCACAGATCAAAGAGTTCCACTTCCAAAATGAACTTCTGAGGCATCTCATTTTTCTTTGACAAACCTCCTATTCTTTGACATTCATTACAATGACTCACAAACTCTCTAGCATCCTTGAAGATTGAGGGCCAGTAGAAACCACTTTGAAGGACCTTTGCAGCTGTTCTTTCAGCTCCAAAATGACCACCATAACTAGAGTTGTGACAATGCCATAGTATGTCCTTCATCTCACCTTCTGACACACATCTTCTTATCATTCCATCTGGGCATCTTTTGAACAAGAATGGTTCATCCCAGAAGAAGAACTTTGCCTCATGCAGCAGCTTCTTGACTTGTTGTTTTGTGTACTCTTGTGGAATGATTCTTCCGGCCTTGTAGTTGGCCATGTCTGCAAACCAAGGGACATGTTGAATTTGCAAGAGGTGCTCATCTGGAAATTCTTCATTTATTGATGGAATGTTGTCTTGGCATGCATCTTGTGGTACCCTTGATAAGTGATCAGCAACTTGATTTTCATTGCCCTTTCTATCTTTTATCTCAATGTCAAACTCTTGTAGGAGTAGCACCCATCTGATTAGCCTTGGTTTGGCATCCTGTTTTGACATAAGATACTTAAGGGCAGCATGGTCAGTATACACTAAGACTTTAGATCCAATCAAATATTGTCTAAACTTATCAAAAGCATATACCACAGCTAGTAGCTCTTTCTCTGTTGTGGTGTAGTTTTTTTGAGCTTCATTCAATACCTTACTTGCATAGTAGATAACATGAAGCTTCTTTTCCTTCCTCTGCCCCAACACAGCACCAATTGCAAGGTTACTTGCATCACACATGAGTTCAAAAGGTAGTCCCCAACTTGGGGGTGTGATGATTGGTGCTGTGGTGAGCTTAGCCTTTAGAGTTTCAAAGGCATGTTTGCATTCATCATCAAAGATAAAAGGATTGTCTACCACCAGCAAATTGCTTAGTGGCTTTGCTATTTTGGAAAAATCTTTGATGAATCTCCTATAGAATCCAGCATGCCCTAAGAAACTTCTAACGGCTTTCACACTAGTTGGCAAAGGAAGTTTTTCTATAATTTCTACTTTTGCCTTGTCAACTTCTATACCTTTTCTTGAAATTTTGTGACCAAGAACAATGCCTTCGGGTACCATGAAATGGCATTTCTCCCAATTCAAAACTAGATTTGTTTCTTGGCACCTTTTCAAGACTAGGGTCAGATGGTGCAAGCAAGTATTGAAGGAATCACCAAAAACAGAGAAATCATCCATGAATACTTCAATAAATTTTTCTACCATGTCTGAGAAGATTGATAGCATGCATCTTTGAAAGGTAGCTGGAGCATTACACAGTCCAAATGGCATTCTCCTGTATGCAAAGACTCCAAAGGGACAAGTAAAGGAGGTCTTCTCTTGATCCATGGGGTCAACCACTATCTGGTTATACCCAGAATATCCATCAAGAAAACAGTAATAGGCATGGCCAGCCAACCTTTCAAGCATCTGGTCAATGAAAGGGAGAGGAAAGTGATCTTTTCGTGTGGCATCATTCAGCCTCCTATAGTCTATGCACATTCTCCACCCTGTCACTGTTCGTGTTGGAATAAGCTCATTCTTCTCATTAACAATGACGGTCATCCCCCCTTTCTTAGGTACTACTTGCACTGGACTGACCCACGGGCTGTCAGATATAGGGTAGATGATCCCAGCTTTACACAACTTCAGGACTTCTTTTTGAACAACCTCCTTCATTGTGGGATTCAATCTTCTTTGGGGTTGTACCACTGGTTTGGAATTCTCCTCTAAAAGTATCTTGTGCATGCATACGGCAGGGCTTATGCCTTTCAAGTCATCAATGGTCCATCCCAATGCCTCTTTGTGAGCTTTCAAAACCACAAGGAGCTTTTCTTCTTCCTCTGCACTCAATGTGGAATTGATGATCACTGGAAAGCTGTCCTTCTCACCAAGGAATGCATATTTAAGATGAGGGGGTAGTGGTTTCAACTCTTGTTGTGGTGCCTCTTCTTTCATAGCTTCACTTGGTTCCTCTGATGCTTCCAATTTGTTCTCTTCTTGTCCTTTAACATTCTGGACTTCCTCCTGTTTCACTTGATGGTTTGTGTCAAGTACCTCTTCAACCAACGAATCCACTACATCAATCCTCATGCAACTTTCTTTCTCAACAGGGTGTTGCATTGCTTTGAAGACATTTATGGTCATTTGCTCATCATGCACTCTGAAAATCATCTCTCCCTTTTCCACATCAATGATTGTTCTAGCTGTAGCCAAAAAGGGTCTACCAAGAATGACTGAATTGTTTCCCTCTTCATCCATGTCTAGGACCACAAAATCAGCTGGGAATATGAAGTTTCCCACCTTCACCAAGAGGTTCTCAACTACTCCATTTGGTATTTTGATGGATCTGTCAGCAAGTTGGAGTGACATCCTTGTGGGTTTAAGCTCTTCAATCATCATTTTCTTCATCATGGTAAGGGGCATTAGGTTAATGCTTGCTCCCAGGTCACAAAGTGATTTGTCAACGGCCATGCTCCCAATCGTGCAGGGTATGAGGAAGCTGCCAGGATCTTTGAGTTTTGGAGGTAGCCCTTTTTGAATGATGGCACTACACTCTTGATTGAGAACCACCGTTTCTTTTTCTTGCCAACTTCTCTTCTTGGTGATCAATTCCTTAAGAAACTTTGCATATAATGGCATCTATTCCAGAGCTTCTGCCAATGGGATGTTGATTTCAAGTTTCTTGAAGATTTCTAAGAACCTTGGAAATTGTTGGTCCTTTGCTCCTTTATGTATCCTAGTTGGGTATGGAAGCTTGGGTACATAGGCTTTTACTCCTTCATTTTTGTTTCCTTGTTGTGGATTCACATTCTCCTTGCTATCCTGGTTGCTTCCTTGAGTGGGTGGTTTGCCTTGTAGCTTGACAACCTCTTTGCCTTTGTTAGATGTTGAATCCTTTTCCTCATCCTGCCTTTCCACTTGTATCTCCACTGTGTCTCGCTCTTTGGGTTTTGTTGTTTCTTTATTCGAACTTTCACCAACTACCTTGCCACTCCTTAACTGCAGAGCTTTACATTCTTCTCTTGGGTTGGGTATTGTATCACTTGGGAGAACATTGGTTGGTCGCTCGGCTTGTTTGGCTAGTTGTCCCACTTGTCTCTCAATATTCTTCATGGTGACCTCATGTTCCTTTTGTCCCTTAGCTAAGGCTTGAGTGGTTTGAGCAAGTGCTTGCAAGGTTGCTTCAAGACTTGAAATTCTAGTCTCATGATGGTCAATTGGGGATATGATGGGGGTTGATTGTTGTTGAAAGTTGTTAGGTGGATTAGTGTGGTAATTCTGTGGGTTGGATGTTGGTGCAGGAAAGTTGCTTTGGTGAGTTTGTGAGTTATTATGAGGTGATTGATATGTGTTTTGTGTTTTTCTATATTGGTTAGTGTTGTTGGCATGGTGATTTTGGTTATTTGTGTTGCGGGTGTGATTGTGGTTGTTATTCTTTTGCCAATGGTTTTCACCCCACTTTAGATTGGGATGATTTCTCCAAGATGAGTTGTATGTATCACCATGAAATTCATCCTGAGAATTTGAAGTATTCTGCATGTATTGAACTTGTTCTTGTGGTTGTTCAACAGTGGTCCCTTCACCTTGGCTCCATTCAAGTGATGGTTGATTTGTTGTGTTCACTGATGCTAGCTGGAAACCATCCATTCTCTTTGTTATCACTTCCATTTGTTGTTGGATTTGTTGATGCATTAACTTGTTTTGTGCCAAGATAGCATCAACGCCTTCAAGCTCCATTACACCTTTCTTTGGGGTCGGATTATGCTGCCTCTCTGATGAGTAATAATATTGGTTGTTTGCCACAATCTCAATGAGGTCTTGAGCCTCCTCGGCAGTTTTCATCATGTTGAGTGATCCTCCTGATGAGTAGTCTAGCCCCTTCCTTGCTTCTAAGCTTAAACCTTCATAGAAGTTTTGAAGTTTGACCCAGTCACTAAACATATCAGGTGGACATCTTCTCATTAGTGCCTTATATCTCTCCCAGGCTTCATACAATGACTCCCCTTCCATTTGCCTGAAAGTTTGAACCTCTGTCTTCAACTTGATGATTCTTTGAGGTGGGTAAAACTTTGCTAGAAATCTGCCCATCACATCATTCCAATTGTTGAGGCTTTCCTTGGGGAATGACTCTAGCCATTGAGTGGCCTTGTCCCTCAAAGAGAATGGGAATAGTAGCAGTTTATAGACATTTGGATGCACTCTATTTGTCTTCACTGTATTGCATATCCTCAGAAAAACAGATAGATGTTGATTTGGGTCTTCAAGAGGTCCTCCCCCATAAGAGCAGTTGTTTTGTACCAAAGTGATAAGTTGAGGTTTCAACTCAAAGTTATGGGCATGGACATTTGGTGTAGCAATACTGCTCCCACAATGTCTTGGATCAGGGATAGTATATGAAGATAACACCCTTCTAGGTGGTCCATCATTGTTGTTGACCCCTCCAGGAGGATTTTGCATCTCATCCTCCATGACTTGATCTTCTCCCTCTGACTCCTATTCACCAACTATTCCCTTTCCTCTTTCTGCTCTCCTTATCCTTCAGAGAGTTCTCTCGTCCTCAATATTACGTCTATTGGTTCCTGACATACACAAACAAAACCAAAATCACAAGTGAGACACTCTAAAACTAGAGTGAAATTGGGGTTAGTGAAACAAAGTATCAAACAGTTAGTGGGCTTAACAAAAAAAAACTAAGAAAAAATGCTTAATCTAAACCACCTTTCACTTAATCATTGTCAATCTTTTCCAATCCCCGGCAACGGCGCCAAAAACTTGATACGTAAAAATTTGATTTCACGTACAACCGGTAAGTATACCGGATCGTATCAAGTAATAAGACTCACTAGGAGTGAGGTCGATCCCACGAGGATTGGTAGATTAAGCAACTTTAGTTAAATGGTAAATTTAGTCAAGCGAACATAATTTTGATTTTTATGAGCAATGTGACTTTTGAATATAATTGCAAGAAATTTAAATGGCAAGGAGTTTAAGAACAAGAATATAGAAATAAAATGAAAGTAAATAACTGAAACTTAAATTGCAAGAAACTTAAATAACATCAAAGATAAATGGCAAGGAATTAAAGGGTGCAGAAATTTAAAGAACATAAGAGTAAATAGCAAGAATTAAAGGAACAAAATGTAGATGACAAGAATAATAAATTGACAGAATGTAAAAAGGGAATTGGGTTATGGGTAATCAAACAACTAGAAACAAAAGAAATAAGAAGTAATGATAGAGAGGATCATTAGGGATCAGAGATGCAAGTTTTCATGAATTGATGTTAGTCAAATCCTTCTCAATCATGGGTGTAGATCCATGGCAAGTGGGTAATTGAATCCCAATCTCTTTGTGATTCAATTTCTCTCAACATGACCAATTGCCACTCTCGTGATCTAAGTGTTCATGAGAAGAGATGAAGCTCAATTCTATTCCAGCCACACAACTCCCATAATCTCAACCAAGGAAAGTTACATCTCACATACTGACCAAGGTGTATTGATCAAGGGAATCATGAAAGGATGAACTCTAAACTGAATTATGTGGCTCATTCCTCAAATTCACCACACAATTCACATAGATTAACCCCTCTCTCGATGGTGGTTGAATCTTTGAAGAACAAGAGTTTCCTCTTTGGATTCACCACTTGAATTGAGGAGGAAAAGAGGAGTTCATCAATGCATTCAAACAAGCAGAGCTCTTCCCCCTAATGAATGGGGTTTAGTGAGTCATAGCTCCAATTTTAACAACAATTGCCATCAACAAAAACTAAACTAAGTGTAAAGAAAAGAAGAAGAAGAATAAGGAAATGCTTAAAACTTAAAACTCAAGAAGAAAAGTTCCAAAAGAAAAACCAAAATAGCTCTCCGGGTATCCTCCCGGAAGTGCTATTGAGTTCTCCAAATAAAGTGCTAAAAGTGTATAATTCTAAGTGTCAAAAAGTCCTCCTCAAGTACAAACTCAATCTCTATTTATATTAGTCCTAAAACTCCTTCAAAGATCTTCAATTGGGCTAGCTATGTGGGCTTTCTCTTTGTTGAATTTCTGGTTCAATTGAAGATCATGGGCGTTGAACGCCGGCCCGTGCGTCCTCTAGGGTGAAAATTTTTTTCTTCTGTTTTTGACTCTGTTTTTAATTTTTTTTTTGATTTTTTCGTGACTCCTCATGATCATGTACCTAATTAAACACAAAAATAACAAATAAACAAAATAAAATAAAATTAGATAAATAAAATTGGGTTGCCTCCCAACAAGCGCTTCTTTAATGTCAATAGCTTGACAGTGGCTCTCATGGAGCCACAAGGTGATCAGGTCAACCTAAGTGTGGTATTCCCAACACCAAACTTAGAGTTTGGATATGGGGTTTGGACACCAAACTTAGAGTTTGGTTGTGGCTTCACAACACCAAACTTAGAGTTTGACTGTGTGGGCTCTTCTTGACTCTAAACTGAGAGAAGTTCTTCATGCTTACTCTCTTTTGTCACAGAGGGATGGCCATGTGCCTGAAACACAAGGTAATCCCCATTCAATTGAAGGACTAACTCACCTCTGTTGACATCTATCACAGCTCCTGCTGTGGCTAGGAAGGGTCTTCCTAGGATGATGCATTCATCATCTTCCTTCCTAGTGTCTAGGATTATGAAATCAGTGGGGATGTAAAGGCCTTCAACCCTTACTAGCACGTCCTCCACTATTCCATAAGCTTGTCTTATGGACTTATCTGCCAATTGCAATGAGAACAAGGCAGGTTGTACCTCAATGATCCCCAGCTTCTCCATTACAGAGAGTGGCATAAGATTTATCCCTGACCCAAGATCACATAGAGCTTTTTCAAAGCTCATGGTGCCAATGGTGCAAGGTATTAAGAACTTGCCAGGATCTTGTTTCTTTTGAGTTAGAGTTCTTTGAATCCAAGTATCTAGTTCACTAATGAGCAAGGGAGGTTCACTTTCCCAAGTCTCATTACCAAACAGCTTGGCATTCAGCTTCATGATAGCTCCTAAGTATTGAGCAACTTGCTCTCCAGTCACATCTTCATTCTCTTCAGAGGATGAATATTCTTCAGAGCTCATGAATTGCAGAAGGAGATTTAAAGGAATCTCTATGGCCTCTAGGTGAGCCTCAGATTCCCCAGGATCCTTAATAGGAAACTCCTTCTTGCTTAAGGGACGTCCCAGGAGGTCTTCCTCACTGGGATTTTCGTCCTCCTCCTCCTTGGTGCATTCGGCCATTTTGATTAAATCAATGGCCTTGCACTCTCCTTTTGGATTCTCTTCTGTATTGCTTGGGAGAGTACTGAGAGGAGTTTCAATAACTTTCTTACTCAGCTGGCCCACTTGTGCCTCCAAATTTCTAATGGAGGATCTGGTTTCATTCATGAAACTAAAAGTGGCCTTTGACAGATCAGAGACTATATTTGCTAAATTAGAATTGTTTTGTTCAGAATTCTCTGTCTGTTGCTGAGAAGATGATGGATATGGCTTGCTATTGCCTAGCCTATTACGTCCACCATTGTTAAAACCTTGTTGAGGTTTTTGTTGATCCTTCCATGAGAAATTTGGATGATTTCTCCATGATGAGTTATAGGTGTTTCCATAAGGTTCACCTAAGTAATTAACCTCTGCCATGGCAGGGTTCTCAGGATCATAAGCTTCTTCAAAAGCTGCCTCTCTAGTACTGTTGGATGCATGTTGCAATCCATTCAGATTTTGAGAGATCATGTTGACCTGTTGAGTCAACACTTTGTTCTGAGCCAATATGGCATTCAGAGCATCAATTTCAAGAACTCCTTTCTTCTGAGGTACCCCATTGTTCACGGAATTCCTCTCAGAGGTGTACATAAACTGGTTGTTTGCAACCATGTCAATGAGTTCTTGAGCCTCTTCAGGCGTTTTCTTCAGGTGAATAGATCCACCTGCAGAATGGTCCAATGACATTTTCGAAAATTCAGAGAGACCATAATAGAATATATCTAATATGGTCCATTCAGAAAACATGTCAGATGGACATCTCTTGGTCAACTGCTTGTATCTTTCCCAAGCTTCATAGAGGGATTCACCATCTTTTTGTTTGAAGGTTTGAACATCCACTCTCAGCTTGCTCAGCTTTTGAGGAGGAAAGAATTTATCTAAGAATGCAGTGACAAGCTTATCCCATGAATCCAGGCTATCCTTGGTTGTGAATCCAACCATACTCTAGCTCTGTCTCTTACAGCAAAAGGGAAAAGCAAGAGTCTGTAGACTTCAGGATTAACTCCATTTGTCTTTACAGTGTCACAGATCTGTAAGAACTCAGTTAAAAACTGGTAAGGATCTTCAGATGGAAGTCCATAAAACTTGCAGTTTTGTTGCATTAAAGCAACTAGTTGAGGCTTAAGCTCAAAATCATTAGCTCCAATGGCAGAATGGAGATGCTTCTTCCATCAAACTTGGACGTTGGTTTAGTAAAGTCACCAAGCATTCTCCTTGCATTATTATTATTATTTTCTTCTGCCATCTCTTCTCTTGTTCGAAAATTTCAAGAAGGTCTCTTCTGGATTGTTGTAATTTAGCTTCTTTTAATTTCTCTTCAGAGTCCTTTCAGGTTCTGGATCAATTTCAACAAGAGTGCCTTTATCCCTGTTCCTGCTCATATGAAAGAGAAGAAAACAAGAAAAGAAAAAGGAATCCTCTATGTCACAGTATAGAGATTCCTTTATGTTAGTAGAAGAAGAAGGGGTAGAGAGATTGGAAAAAGAAACACAACTGTGAGGATGGCAGAGATGTGAGATGAGATGAATGAAGAGAGGTGAAGAGAAGTGTTAGTAATTAAATAGAAGAAGAAAAGAGAAGAGAGAATTTGAAAATAATTTTTGAAAAAGTGGTTAGTGATTTTCGAAAATTAAAATAAAATGTGATTAAATTAAAACATGAAACAATTAGTTAATTAAAAAGAATTTTTGAAAAAGAGGGAGGTATTTTCGAAATTAGAGAGGGAAAAGTAGTTAGGTGGTTTTGAAAAAGATAAGAAACAAACAGAAAGTTAGTTAGTTGATTGAAAAAGATTTGAAATCAAAATTGAAAAAGATAAGAAGTTAGATAAGATATTTTGAAATCAAATTTTGAAAAAGATAAAGTTTTTGAAAAAGATAAGATAAAAATAAAATAAAAGTTTTAAGAAAAAGATATTTTGAAAAAGATTTAATTTTTAAAATTACTTAGCTAACAAGAAACTACAAGATAAGATTTTAGAACTTAAAGATTGAACCTTTCTTAACAAGAAAGTAACAAACTTCAAATTTTTGAACCAATCACATTAATTATTAGCTAATTTTTGAAAATTTGATATAAAGATAAGAAAAAGATTTTGAAAATATTTTGAAAAAGATTTTTGAAATTTTCGAAAATAATAAAAAAAATGAAAAAGATATGCTTTTTGAAAAAGATTTTGAAAAGATAAGATTTTTAAAATTGAAATTTTGACTTGACTTGTAAGAAATAACTAATTTTGAAAATTTTTGACCAAGTCAACCCAAAATTTCGAAAATTTGGAGGGAAATAAGGAAAAGATATTTTTTGATTTTTGAATTTTTAATTATGGAAGAGAAAAAACAACAAAAATACTTTATGCATGAAATTTTTAGATCAAAACAATGAATGCATGCAAGAATGCTATGAATGTCAAGATGAACACCAAGAACACTTTGAAGATCATGATGAACATCAAGAACATAATTTTGAAAAATTTTTGATGCAAAGAAAACATGCAAGACACCAAACTTAGAAATTTTTAATGCATGGAAAATATGAATGCAAAAATGCACATGAAAAACAACAAACAATACAAAACAAGAAATCATCAAGATCAAACAAGAGGACTTATCAAGAACAACTTGAAGATCATGATGAACACTATGAATGCATGAAATTTTCGAAAAATGCAAGAAAAATTTTTAAATCATGCAATTGAC
This sequence comes from Arachis stenosperma, assembly GCF_014773155.1. Classification (NCBI taxonomy): domain Eukaryota; kingdom Viridiplantae; phylum Streptophyta; class Magnoliopsida; order Fabales; family Fabaceae; genus Arachis; species Arachis stenosperma. The sequence goes on from NC_080377.1 coordinate 86,501,202, forward strand.
ACCAAACTTAAAAATTGACTCAAGACTCAAACAAGAACAAAAAATATTTTTGATTTTTATGATTTTCTAATTTTTTTGTATTTTTACTAATTATTTTCGAAAATAAAGTTTTGAAAAACGAAAAATAAAAGAAAAATTTTGAAAAAGATTTTTGAAAAGAAAAGTACCTAATCTGAGCAACAAGATGAACCGTCAGTTGTCCATACTCGAACAATCCCCGGCAACGGCGCCAAAAACTTGGTGGACGAAATTGTGATCACTTGTTATTTGTTTATAAAGGATGTATACTCTTATGGCACTGTTTATTTTCTTCACAACTCCGTTCAACTAACCAGCAAGTGTACTGGGTCGTCCAAGTAATAACCTTACGTGAGTAAGGGTCGAATCCACAGAGATTGTTGGTATGAAGCAAGCTATGGTCACCTTGTAGATCTCAGTCAGGCGGATTTAATATTGATTTATGGGTTTCGAAATAATAAAAGAGATAAATAATAAAAAGGATAGAAATACTTATGCAGATTCATTGGTGGGAATTTCAGATAAGCGGAAGAAGATGCTGTAGGGCTCTCAGACGCCTGCTCCCCTACTCCTTCTACTCAATCCTTCTTACTCCTTTCCATGGCAAGCTTTGTATAGGGGTTCACCATCAGCTGTGGCTACTTTCAATCCTCTCGGGAAATATCCTATGCGGCTGTCACTCGCACAGCTAACCAGTCTGGAGGCATCACCCATGGCTGATGGCTACATCCCATCCTCGCAGTGAAAGCTAATGCTCACGCACTCTGTCACAGTACGGCCAATCACCGGTTGGTTCCCTCCCCTACTGGAATAGAATCCATTGATTCTTTTGCGTTGTCACTACGCCCTGCAGGTTACAAGTTTGAAGCACGTCACAGTCATTCATTACCGGAATCCTACTCGGACACCACAGACAAGGTAGACTTTCCGGATTCCCAGGATCCTACTCGGAACACCACAGACAAGGTTGGACTTTCCGGATCCTCATAAATGCCGCCATCCATCTAGCTTATACCACGAAGATTCTGTTGGGGAATCTAAGAGATACACATTCAAGCTTGTGTTGCATGTAGAACGGAAGTGGTTGTCAATCACGCGTTCATAAGTGAGAATAATAATGAGGGTTATCTAACTCATCACATTCATCATATTCTTGGGTACGAATGAATATCTTGGAATAAGAATAAAAGAGGATTTGGATAAAAGAAAGTAGAACTTCATTAATCTTTGAGGTACAGCAGAGCTCCACACCCTTAATCTATGGTGTGCAGAAACTCCACCGTTGAAAATACATAAGCAAAGGGTCCAGGCATGGCCGAATGGCCAGCCCCCCTAAACGTGATCAATGATCTCCTAAGATGAAGAATAAAACAAAACTGAGACCAAAGATGTCTAATACAATAGATAAATGTCCTATATATACTAGACTAGTTCCTAGGGTTTACATGAATAAGTAATTGATGCATAAATTCACTTCCGGGGCCCACTTGGTGTGTGTTTGGGCTGAGCTTGATCAATCCACGAGCTAAGGCATTTCTTGGCGTTGAACTTTGAGTCATGACGTGTTTTGGGCGTTCAACTCCGGATCATGACGTTTTTCTGGCGTTTAACTCCAGAAAGGAGCGTGTACTTGGCGTTCAACGCCAAGTTACGTCGTCATTCTTCGAATAAAGTATGGACTATTATATATTGCTGGAAAGCCCTGGATGTCTACTTTCCAACTCCGTTGAGAGCGCGCCATTTGGAGTTCTGTAGCTCCAGAAAATCCATTTCGAGTGCAGGGAGGTCAGAATCCAACAGCATCAGCAGTCCTTTTGTCAGCCTTTTTCAGAGTTTTGCTCAAATCCCTCAATTTCAGTCAGAATTTACCTGAAATCACAGAAAAACACACAAACTCATAGTAAAGTCCAGAAATGTGAATTTAACATAAAAACTAAGGAAAACATCCCTAAAAGTAGCTTGAACTTACTAAAAATTATCTAAAAACAATGCCAAAAAGCGTATAAATTATCTGCTCATCACAACACCAAACTTAAATTGTTGCTTGTCCCCAAGCAACTGAAAATCAAATAGGATAAAAAGAAGAGAATATACTATAAAGTCTAAAATATCAATGAATATTAATTTAATTACATGAGCGGGACTTGTAGCTTTTTGCTTCTGAATAGTTTTGGCATCTCACTTTTTCCTTTGAAGTTTAGAATGATTGGCTTCTCTAGGAACTTAGAATTTCGGATAGTGTTATTGACTTTCCTAGTTAAGCATGTTGATTCTTGAACACAGCTACTTATGAGTCTTGGCTGTGGCCCTAAGCACTTTGTCTTCCAGTATTACCACCGGATACATAAATGCCACAGACACATAACTGGGTGAGCCTTTTCAGATTGTGACTTAGCTTTGCTAAAGTCCCCAGTTAGTGGTGTCCAGAGCTCTTAAGCACACTCTTTTGCTTTGGATCACTACTTTAACCACTCAGTCTCAAGCTTTTCACTTGGACCTTCATGACACAAGCACATGGTTAGGGACAGCTTGATTTAGCCGCTTAGGCCTGGATTTTTATTTCCTTGGGCCCTCCTATCCATTAATGCTCAAGCCTTGGATCCTTGCTACCCTTGCCCTTTTGGTTTTAAGGGCTATTGGCTTTTTCTACTGCTCCTTCTTTTTCTATATACTCTTTTTAGCTCCATTTTTTTTTTTCGAATGCTTCTTCTTTTTCACTGCTTTTTCTTGCTTCAAGAATCAATTTCATGATTTTCAGATCATCAATACATTTCTCTTTGTTCATCATTCTTTCAAGAGCCAACAATTTTAACACTCATAAACAACAATATCAAAAGACATATGCACTGTTCAAGCATTCATTCAGAAACAAAAAGTATTGTCACCACATCAATATAATTAAACTAAATTCAATAATAATTTCGAAAATTATGTACTTCTTGTTCTTTTGAATTAAAACATTTTTCTTTTAAGAGAGGTGAAGGACTAATGGATTTTATTCATAGCTTTAAGGCATGGTTACATACTAATGATCATGAAATAAAGACACAAAACATAGATAAACACCATAATTAAAAACCGAAAACAGAAAGAAATAAAGAACAAGGAATGAATCCACCTGAGTGAGGGTGGCGCCTTCTTGAAGGTCCAATGGTGCTCTTGAGCTCCTCTATGTTTCTTCCTTGCTTCTGTTGAATGATTCATAGTAATTTTGGTGTTTCTACCCTTAGTTGCTTCCAATATTTGTGTGGAGGATAACTTATCCCCTGAGGTATCTTAGGGATCTCTTGATTTGCAGCCACATGTTCTACCACTGAGCTATGACGGCTTATATTTTTAGTCTTTCCATCTCCCATGACTCAGAGGTGGAAGCTTTTTGTCTTCCCTTTGAGGTTTCTCTGGCTTTAGGTGCCATTAATGGTAATGGAAAAGCAAAAAGCTATGCTTTTACCACACCAAACTTAAATATTGCTCGCCCTCGAGCAAGAGAAGAAAGAAGAGAAGAAGAAGAAGAAGAAGAAGAAGGAGTGAGTGAGGGGAGATGGGTTCGGCTATATGGGTGGGATTGGGTGGGAAAGAATTTTGAATTTTGAAGGTGAGTAGGGTTTATAGGAAAGGGTGAGTGATGAATGAAAAACAGAAGGGATGACCATGAATGGGGAGAGAGAGGGCGAGGTAGGTGGGGATCCTGTGAGGTTCAGATCCTGAGGTGTCAAGGAATTCCATCCTTGCACCAAATAGGCATGTAAAATGCCTCCATGCATCATCCTGGCGTTCAAACGCCCATTGGTGCATGTTCTGGGCGTTAAACGCCCATGTGATGCTTGTTTCTGGCGTTGAACGCCAGTTTCAAGCTTGTTTCTGGCGTTCAGCGCCAGATTGTCCTCTGTGTGCGCATTCTGGCGTTAAACGCCAGGATGTAGCTTGTTCTGGGCGTTCAGCGCCAGAAAGATGCTCTGTTCTGGCGTTGAACGCCAGCCAGATGCATCTTCTGGGCGTTGAACGCCGGCCCGTGCGTCCTCCAGGGTGAAAATTTTTTTCTTCTGTTTTTGACTCTGTTTTTAATTTTTTTTTTGATTTTTTCGTGACTCCTCATGATCATGTACCTAATTAAACACAAAAATAACAAAGAAACAAAATAAAATAAAATTAGATAAATAAAATTGGGTTGCCTCCCAACAAGCGCTTCTTTAATGTCAATAGCTTGACAGTGGCTCTCATGGAGCCACAAGGTGATCAGGTCAACTTAAGTGTGGTATTCCCAACACCAAACTTAGAGTTTGGATATGGGGTTTGGACACCAAACTTAGAGTTTGGTTGTGGCTTCACAACACCAACTTAGAGTTTGACTGTGTGGGCTCTTCTTGACTCTAAACTGAGAGAAGTTCTTCATGCTTACTCTCTTTTGTCACAGAGGGATGGCCATGTGCCTGAAACACAAGGTAATCCCCATTCAATTGAAGGACTAACTCACCTCTGTTGACATCTATCACAGCTCCTGCTGTGGCTAGGAAGGGTCTTCCTAGGATGATGTATTCATCATCTTCCTTCCTAGTGTCTAGGATTATGAAATCAGTGGGGATGTAAAGGCCTTCAACCCTTACTAGCACGTCCTCCACTATTCCATAAGCTTGTCTTATGGACTTATCTGCCAATTGCAATGAGAACAAGGCAGGTTGTACCTCAATGATCCCCAGCTTCTCCATTACAGAGAGTGGCATAAGATTTATCCCTGACCCAAGATCACATAGAGCTTTTTCAAAGCTCATGGTGCCAATGGTGCAAGGTATTAAGAACTTGCCAGGATCTTGTTTCTTTTGAGGTAGAGTTCTCTGAATCCAAGTATCTAGTTCACTAATGAGCAAGGGAGGTTCACTTTCCCAAGTCTCATTACCAAACAGCTTGGCATTCAGCTTCATGATAGCTCCTAAGTATTGAGCAACTTGCTCTCCAGTCACATCTTCATTCTCTTCAGAGGATGATATTCTTCAGAGCTCATGAATGGCAGAAGGAGATTTAAAGGAATCTCTATGGCCTCTAGGTGAGCCTCAGATTCCCCAGGATCCTTAATAGGAAACTCCTTCTTGCTTGAGGGACGTCCCAGGAGGTCTTCCTCACTGGATTTTCGTCCTCCTCCTCCTTGGTGCATTCGGCCATTTTGATTAAATCAATGGCCTTGCACTCTCCTTTTGGATTCTCTTCTGTATTGCTTGGGAGAGTACTGAGAGGAGTTTCAATAACTTTCTTACTCAGCTGGCCCACTTGTGCCTCCAAATTTCTAATGGAGGATCTGGTTTCATTCATGAAACTAAAAGTGGCCTTTGACAGATCAGAGACTATATTTGCTAAATTAGAATTGTTTTGTTCAGAATCTCTGTCTGTTGCTGAGAAGATGATGGATATGGCTTGCTATTGCCTAGCCTATTACGTCCACCATTGTTAAAACCTTGTTGAGGTTTTTGTTGATCCTTCCATGAGAAATTTGGATGATTTCTCCATGATGAGTTATAGGTGTTTCCATAAGGTTCACCTAAGTAATTAACCTCTGCCATGGCAGGGTTCTCAGGATCATAAGCTTCTTCAAAAGCTGCCTCTCTAGTACTGTTGGATGCATGTTGCAATCCATTCAGATTTTGAGAGATCATGTTGACCTGTTGAGTCAACACTTTGTTCTGAGCCAATATGGCATTCAGAGCATCAATTTCAAGAACTCCTTTCTTCTGAGGTACCCATTGTTCACGGAATTCCTCTCAGAGGTGTACATAAACTGGTTGTTTGCAACCATGTCAATGAGTTCTTGAGCCTCTTCAAGCATTTTCTTCAGGTGAATAGATCCACCTGCAGAATGGTCCAATGACATTTTCGAAAATTCAGAGAGACCATAATAGAATATATCTAATATGGTCCATTCAGAAAACATGTCAGATGGACATCTCTTGGTCAGCTGCTTGTATCTTTCCCAAGCTTCATAGAGGGATTCACCATCTTTTTGTTTGAAGGTTTGAACATCCACTCTCAGCTTGCTCAGCTTTGGAGGAGGAAAGAATTTATCTAAGAATACAGTGACAAGCTTATCCCATGAATCCAAGCTATCCTTGGGTTGTGAATCCAACCATACTCTAGCTCTGTCTCTTACAGCAAAAGGGAAAAGCAAGAGTCTGTAGACTTCAGGATTAACTCCATTTGTCTTTACAGTGTCACAGATCTGTAAGAACTCAGTTAAAAACTGGTAAGGATCTTCAGATGGAAGTCCATAAAACTTGCAGTTTTGTTGCATTAAAGCAACTAGTTGAGGCTTAAGCTCAAAATCATTAGCTCCAATGGCAGGAATGGAGATGCTTCTTCCATCAAACTTGGACGTTGGTTTAGTAAAGTCACCAAGCATTCTCCTTGCATTATTATTATTATTTTCTTCCGCCATCTCTTTCTCTTGTTCGAAAATTTCAAGAAGGTCTCTTCTGGATTGTTGTAATTTAGCTTCTTTTAATTTTCTCTTCAGAGTCCTTTCAGGTTCTGGATCAATTTCAACAAGAGTGCCTTTATCCCTGTTCCTGCTCATATGAAAGAGAAGAAAACAAGAAAAGAAAAAGGAATCCTCTATGTCACAGTATAGAGATTCCTTTATGTTAGTAGAAGAAGAAGGGGTAGAAGAAGATTGGAAAAAAGAAACACAACTGTGAGGATGGCAGAGATGTGAGATGAGATGAATGAAGAGAGGTGAAGAGAAGTGTTAGTAATTAAATAGAAGAAGAAAAGAGAAGAGAGAATTTGAAAATAATTTTTGAAAAAGTGGTTAGTGATTTTCGAAAATTAAAAATAAATGTGATTAAAATTAAAACATGAAACAATTAGTTAATTAAAAAGAATTTTTGAAAAAGAGGGAGGTATTTTCGAAAATTAGAGAGGGAAAAGTAGTTAGGTGGTTTTGAAAAAGATAAGAAACAAACAGAAAGTTAGTTAGTTGATTGAAAAAGATTTGAAATCAAAATTGAAAAAGATAAGAAGTTAGATAAGATTTTTGAAATCAAATTTTGAAAAGATAAAGTTTTTGAAAAAGATAAGATAAAAATAAAATAAAAGTTTTAAGAAAAAGATATTTTGAAAAAGATTTAATTTTTAAAATTACTTAGCTAACAAGAAACTACAAGATAACATTTTAGAACTTAAAGATTGAACCTTTCTTAACAAGAAAGTAACAAACTTCAAATTTTTGAACCAATCACATTAATTATTAGCTAATTTTCGAAAATTTGATATAAAGATAAGAAAAAGATTTTGAAAATATTTTGAAAAAGATTTTTGAAATTTTCGAAAATAATAAAAAAAATGAAAAAGATATGCTTTTTGAAAAAGATTTTGAAAAGATAAGATTTTTAAAATTGAAATTTTGACTTGACTTGTAAGAAATAACTAATTTTGAAAATTTTTGACCAAGTCAACCCAAAATTTCGAAAATTTGGAGGGAAATAAGGAAAAGATATTTTTTTGATTTTTGAATTTTTAATTATGGAAGAGAAAAAACAACAAAAATACTTTATGCATGAAATTTTTAGATCAAAACAATGAATGCATGCAAGAATGCTATGAATGTCAAGATGAACACCAAGAACACTTTGAAGATCATGATGAACATCAAGAACATAATTTTGAAAAATTTTTGATGCAAAGAAAACATGCAAGACACCAAACTTAGAAATTTTTAATGCATGGAAAATATGAATGCAAAATGCACATGAAAAACAACAACAATACAAAACAAGAAATCATCAAGATCAAACAAGAGGACTTATCAAGAACAACTTGAAGATCATGATGAACACTATGAATGCATGAAATTTTCGAAAAATGCAAGAAAAATTTTTAAATCATGCAATTGACACCAAACTTAAAAATTGACTCAAGACTCAAACAAGAATAAAAAATATTTTTGATTTTTATGATTTTCTAATTTTTTTGTATTTTTACTAATTATTTTCGAAAATAAAGTTTTGAAAAACGAAAAATAAAAGAAAAATTTTGAAAAAGATTTTTGAAAAGAAAAGTACCTAATCTGAGCAACAAGATGAACCGTCAGTTGTCCATACTCGAACAATCCCCGGCAACGGCGCCAAAAACTTGGTGGACGAAATTGTGATCACTTGTTATTTGTTTATAAAGGATGTATACTCTTATGGCACTGTTTATTTTCTTCACAACTCCGTTCAACTAACCAGCAAGTGTACTGGGTCGTCCAAGTAATAACCTTACGTGAGTAAGGGTCGAATCCACAGAGATTGTTGGTATGAAGCAAGCTATGGTCACCTTGTAGATCTCAGTCAGGCGGATTTAATATTGATTTATGGGTTTCGAAAATAATAAAAGAGATAAATAATAAAAAGGATAGAAATACTTATGCAGATTCATTGGTGGGAATTTCAGATAAGCGGAAGAAGATGCTGTAGGGCTCTCGGACGCCTGCTCCCCTACTCCTTCTACTCAATCCTTCTTACTCCTTTCCATGGCAAGCTTTGTATAGGGGTTCACCATCAGCTGTGGCTACTTTCAATCCTCTCGGGGAAATATCCTATGCGGCTGTCACTCGCACAGCTAACCAGTCTGGAGGCATCACCCATGGCTGATGGCTACATCCCATCCTCGCAGTGAAAGCTAATGCTCACGCACTCTGTCACAGTACGGCCAATCACCGGTTGGTTTCCTCCCCTACTGGAATAGAATCCGTTGATTCTTTTGCGTTGTCACTACGCCCAGCAGGTTACAAGTTTGAAGCACGTCACAGTCATTCATTACCGGAATCCTACTCGGACACCATAGACAAGGTAGACTTTCCGGATTCCCAGGATCCTACTCGGAACACCACAGACAAGGTTGGACTTTCCGGATCCTCATAAATGCCGCCATCCATCTAGCTTATACCACGAAGATTCTGTTGGGGAATCTAAGAGATACACATTCAAGCTTGTGTTGCATGTAGAACGGAAGTGGTTGTCAATCACGCGCGTTCATAAGTGAGAATAATAATGAGGGTTATCTAACTCATCACATTCATCATATTCTTGGGTACGAATGAATATCTTGGAATAAGAATAAAAGAGGATTTGGATAAAAGAAAGTAGAACTTCATTAATCTTTGAGGTACAGCAGAGCTCCACACCCTTAATCTATGGTGTGCAGAAACTCCACCGTTGAAAATACATAAGCAAAGGGTCCAGGCATGGCCGAATGGCCAGCCCCCCTAAACGTGATCAATGATCTCCTAAGATGAAGAATAAAACAAAACTGAGACCAAAGATGTCTAATACAATAGATAAATGTCCTATATATACTAGACTAGTTCCTAGGGTTTACATGAATAAGTAATTGATGCATAAATTCACTTCCGGGGCCCACTTGGTGTGTGTGGGCTGAGCTTGATCAATCCACGAGCTAAGGTATTTCTTGGCGTTGAACTTTGAGTCATGACGTGTTTTGGGCGTTCAACTCCGGATCATGACGTTTTTCTGGCGTTTAACTCCAGAAAGGAGCGTGTACTTGGCGTTCAACGCCAAGTTACGTCGTCATTCTTCGAATAAAGTATGGACTATTATATATTGCTGGAAAGCCCTGGATGTCTACTTTCCAACTCCGTTGAGAGCGCGCCATTTGGAGTTCTGTAGCTCCAGAAAATCCATTTCGAGTGCAGGGAGGTCAGAATCCAACAGCATCAGCAGTCCTTTTGTCAGCCTTTTTCAGAGTTTTGCTCAAATCCCTCAATTTCAGTCAGAATTTACCTGAAATCACAGAAAAACACACAAACTCATAGTAAAGTCCAGAAATGTGAATTTAACATAAAAACTAAGGAAAACATCCCTAAAAGTAGCTTGAACTTACTAAAAATTATCTAAAAATAATGCCAAAAAGCGTATAAATTATCCGCTCATCACAACACCAAACTTAAATTGTTGCTTGTCCCCAAGCAACTGAAAATCAAATAGGATAAAAAGAAGAGAATATACTATAAAGTCTAAAATATCAATGAATATTAATTTAATTACATGAGCGGGACTTGTAGCTTTTTGCTTCTGAATAGTTTTGGCATCTCACTTTTTCCTTTGAAGTTTAGAATGATTGGCTTCTCTAGGAACTTAGAATTTCGGATAGTGTTATTGACTTTCCTAGTTAAGCATGTTGATTCTTGAACACAGCTACTTATGAGTCTTGGCTGTGGCCCTAAGCACTTTGTCTTCCAGTATTACCACCGGATACATAAATGCCACAGACACATAACTGCGTGAGCCTTTTCAGATTGTGACTTAGCTTTGCTAAAGTCCCCAGTTAGTGGTGTCCAGAGCTCTTAAGCACACTCTTTTGCTTTGGATCACGACTTTAACCACTCAGTCTCAAGCTTTTCACTTGGACCTTCATGACACAAGCACATGGTTAGGGACAGCTTGATTTAGCCGCTTAGGCCTGGATTTTTATTTCCTTGGGCCCTCCTATCCATTAATGCTCAAAGCCTTGGATCCTTGCTACCCTTGCCCTTTTGGTTTTAAGGGCTATTGGCTTTTTCTACTGCTCCTTCTTTTTCTATATACTCTTTTTAGCTCCATTTTTTTTTTCGAATGCTTCTTCTTTTTCACTGCTTTTTCTTGCTTCAAGAATCAATTTCATGATTTTTCAGATCATCAATAACATTTCTCTTTGTTCATCATTCTTTCAAGAGCCAACAATTTTAACACTCATAAACAACAATATCAAAAGACATATGCACTGTTCAAGCATTCATTCAGAAAACAAAAAGTATTGTCACCACATCAATATAATTAAACTAAATTCAATAATAATTTCGAAAATTATGTACTTCTTGTTCTTTTGAATTAAAACATTTTTCTTTTAAGAGAGGTGAAGGACTAATGGATTTTATTCATAGCTTTAAGGCATGGTTACATACTAATGATCATGAAATAAAGACACAAAACATAGATAAACACCATAATTAAAAACCGAAAACAGAAAGAAATAAAGAACAAGGAATGAATCCACCTGAGTGAGGGTGGCGCCTTCTTGAAGGTCCAATGGTGCTCTTTGAGCTCCTCTATGTTTCTTCCTTGCTTCTGTTGAATGATTCATAGTAATTTTGGTGTTTCTACCCTTAGTTGCTTCCAATATTTGTGTGGAGGATAACTTATCCCCTGAGGTATCTTAGGGATCTCTTGATTTGCAGCCACATGTTCTACCACTGAGCTATGACGGCTTATATTTTTAGTCTTTCCATCTCCCATGACTCAGAGGTGGAAGCTTTTTGTCTTCCCTTTGAGGTTTCTCTGGCTTTAGGTGCCATTAATGGTAATGGAAAAGCAAAAAAGCTATGCTTTTACCACACCAAACTTAAAATATTGCTCGCCCTCGAGCAAGAGAAGAAAGAAGAGAAGAAGAGGAAGAAGAAGAAGAAGAAGGAGGTGAGTGAGGGGAGATGGGTTCGGCTATATGGGTGGGATTGGGTGGGAAAGAATTTTGAATTTTGAAGGTGAGTAGGGTTTATAGGAAAGGGTGAGTGATGAATGAAAAACAGAAGGGATGACCATGAATGGGGAGAGAGAGGGCGAGGTAGGTGGGGATCCTGTGAGGTTCACAGATCCTGAGGTGTCAAGGAATTCCATCCTTGCACCAAATAGGCATGTAAAATGCCTCCATGCATCATCCTGGCGTTCAAACGCCCATTGGTGCATGTTCTGGGCGTTAAACGCCCATGTGATGCTTGTCTCTGGCGTTGAACGCCAGTTTCAAGCTTGTTTCTGGCGTTCAGCGCCAGATTGTCCTCTGTGTGCGCATTTTGGCGTTAAACGCCAGGATGTAGCTTGTTCTGGGCGTTCAGCGCCAGAAAGATGCTCTGTTCTGGCGTTGAACGCCAGCCAGATGCATCTTCTGGGCGTTGAACGCCGGCCCGTGCGTCCTCCAGGGTGAAAATTTTTTTCTTCTGTTTTTGACTCTGTTTTTAATTTTTTTTTATTTTTTCGTGACTCCTCATGATCATGTACCTAATTAAACACAAAAATAACAAAGAAACAAAATAAAATAAAATTAGATAAATAAAATTGGGTTGCCTCCCAACAAGCGCTTCTTTAATGTCAATAGCTTGACAGTGGCTCTCATGGAGCCACAAGGTGATCAGGTCAACTTAAGTGTGGTATTCCCAACACCAAACTTAGAGTTTGGATATGGGGTTTGGACACCAAACTTAGAGTTTGGTTGTGGCTTCACAACACCAAACTTAGAGTTTGACTGTGTGGGCTCTTCTTGACTCTAAACTGAGAGAAGTTCTTCATGCTTACTCTCTTTTGTCACAGAGGGATGGCCATGTGCCTAAAACACAAGGTAATCCCCATTCAATTGAAGGACTAACTCACCTCTGTTGACATCTATCACAGCTCCTGCTGTGGCTAGGAAGGGTCTTCCTAGGATGATGCATTCATCATCTTCCTTCCTAGTGTCTAGGATTATGAAATCAGTGGGGATGTAAAGGCCTTCAACCCTTACTAGCACGTCCTCCACTATTCCATAAGCTTGTCTTATGGACTTATCTGCCAATTGCAATAAGAACAAGGCAGGTTGTACCTCAATGATCCCCAGCTTCTCCATTACAGAGAGTGGCATAAGATTTATCCCTGACCCAAGATCACATAGAGCTTTTTCAAAGCTCATGGTGCCAATGGTGCAAGGTATTAAGAACTTGCCAGGATCTTGTTTCTTTTGAGGTAGAGTTCTCTGAATCCAAGTATCTAGTTCACTAATGAGCAAGGGAGGTTCACTTTTCCAAGTCTCATTACCAAACAGCTTGGCATTCAGCTTCATGATAGCTCCTAAGTATTGAGCAACTTGCTCTCCAGTCACATCTTCATTCTCTTCAGAGGATGAATATTCTTCAGAGCTCATGAATGGCAGAAGGAGATTTAAAGGAATCTCTATGGCCTCTAGGTGAGCCTCAGATTCCCCAGGATCCTTAATAGGAAACTCCTTCTTGCTTGAGGGACGTCCCAGGAGGTCTTCCTCACTGGGATTTTCGTCCTCCTCCTCCTTGGTGCATTCGGCCATTTTGATTAAATCAATGGCCTTGCACTCTCCTTTTGGATTCTCTTCTGTATTGCTTGGGAGAGTACTGAGAGGAGTTTCAATAACTTTCTTACTCAGCTGGCCCACTTGTGCCTCCAAATTTCTAATGGAGGATCTGGTTTCATTCATGAAACTAAAAGTGGCCTTTGACAGATCAGAGACTATATTTGCTAAATTAGAATTGTTTTGTTCAGAATTCTCTGTCTGTTGCTGAGAAGATGATGGATATGGCTTGCTATTGCCTAGCCTATTACGTCCACCATTGTTAAAACCTTGTTGAGGTTTTTGTTGATCCTTCCATGAGAAATTTGGATGATTTCTCCATGATGAGTTATAGGTGTTTCCATAAGGTTCACCTAAGTAATTAACCTCTGCCATGGCAGGGTTCTCAGGATCATAAGCTTCTTCAAAAGCTGCCTCTCTAGTACTGTTGGATGCATGTTGCAATCCATTCAGATTTTGAGAGATCATGTTGACCTGTTGAGTCAACACTTTGTTCTGAGCCAATATGGCATTCAGAGCATCAATTTCAAGAACTCCTTTCTTCTGAGGTACCCCATTGTTCACGGAATTCCTCTCAGAGGTGTACATAAACTGGTTGTTTGCAACCATGTCAATGAGTTCTTGAGCCTCTTCAAGCGTTTTCTTCAGGTGAATAGATCCACCTGCAGAATGGTCCAATGACATTTTCGAAAATTCAGAGAGACCATAATAGAATATATCTAATATGGTCCATTCAGAAAACATGTCAGATGGACATCTCTTGGTCAGCTGCTTGTATCTTTCCCAAGCTTCATAGAGGGATTCACCATCTTTTTGTTTGAAGGTTTGAACATCCACTCTCAGCTTGCTCAGCTTTTGAGGAGGAAAGAATTTATCTAAGAATGCAGTGACAAGCTTATCCCATGAATCCAAGCTATCCTTGGGTTGTGAATCCAACCATACTCTAGCTCTGTCTCTTACAGCAAAAGGGAAAAGCAAGAGTCTGTAGACTTCAGGATTAACTCCATTTGTCTTTACAGTGTCACAGATCTGTAAGAACTCAGTTAAAAACTGGTAAGGATCTTCAGATGGAAGTCCATAAAACTTGCAGTTTTGTTGCATTAAAGCAACTAGTTGAGGCTTAAGCTCAAAATCATTAGCTCCAATGGCAGGAATGGAGATGCTTCTTCCATCAAACTTGGACGTTGGTTTAGTAAAGTCACCAAGCATTCTCCTTGCATTATTATTATTATTTTCTTCTGCCATCTCTTTCTCTTGTTCGAAAATTTCAAGAAGGTCTCTTCTGGATTGTTGTAATTTAGCTTCTTTTAATTTTCTCTTCAGAGTCCTTTCAGGTTCTGGATCAATTTCAACAAGAGTTCCTTTATCCCTGTTCCTGCTCATATGAAAGAGAAGAAAACAAGAAAAGAAAAAGGAATCCTCTATGTCACAGTATAGAGATTCCTTTATGTTAGTAGAAGAAGAAGGGGGTAGAAGAAGATTGGAAAAAAGAAACACAACTGTGAGGATGGCAGAGATGTGAGATGAGATGAATGAAGAGAGGTGAAGAGAAGTGTTAGTAATTAAATAGAAGAAGAAAAGAGAAGAGAGAATTTGAAAATAATTTTTGAAAAAGTGGTTAGTGATTTTCGAAAATTAAAAATAAAATGTGATTAAAATTAAAACATGAAACAATTAGTTAATTAAAAAGAATTTTTGAAAAAGAGGGAGGTATTTTCGAAAATTAGAGAGGGAAAAGTAGTTAGGTGGTTTTGAAAAAGATAAGAAACAAACAGAAAGTTAGTTAGTTGATTGAAAAAGATTTGAAATCAAAATTGAAAAAGATAAGAAGTTAGATAAGATATTTTGAAATCAAATTTTGAAAAAGATAAAGTTTTTGAAAAAGATAAGATAAAAATAAAATAAAAGTTTTAAGAAAAAAATATTTTGAAAAAGATTTAATTTTTAAAATTACTTAGCTAACAAGAAACTACAAGATAAGATTTTAGAACTTAAAGATTGAACCTTTCTTAACAAGAAAGTAACAAACTTCAAATTTTTGAACCAATCACATTAATTATTAGCTAATTTTCAAAAATTTGATATAAAGATAAGAAAAAGATTTTGAAAATATTTTGAAAAAGATTTTTGAAATTTTCGAAAATAATAAAAAAATGAAAAAGATATGCTTTTTGAAAAAGATTTTGAAAAGATAAGATTTTTAAAATTGAAATTTTGACTTGACTTGTAAGAAATAACTAATTTTGAAAATTTTTGACCAAGTTAACCCAAAATTTCGAAAATTTGGAGGGAAATAAGGAAAAGATATTTTTTTGATTTTTGAATTTTTAATTATGGAAGAGAAAAAACAACAAAAATACTTTATGCATGAAATTTTTAGATCAAAACAATGAATGC
>NC_080377.1:86521705-86581705 GCF_014773155.1 Arachis stenosperma
GGGAAGGACGTGGCCCGAGGGAGAGCTGGCACCCGCCGATGTCGGGCCACTCCTAGACTCGGCACGTGGTCCACGTAGAAAGACGCGCCCAGGAAAGGGTGAGCAGGCACCCTGCGAGGCAGGTGGCATTACAACGTTGGCTGGGGGCGTTGCAACGGAGGCAGGTCGCGTTGCGACGGATGCCGGGCGAGTTGCAACATTGGCTGGGCGGCGTTGCAACGGAGGCAGGTCACATTACAGCGTTGGCTGGGGGGCAGTGCAACAGATGCCGGGCGCGTTGCAACGTTGGCTGGGCGGCGTTGCAACGGAGGCAGGTCGCGTTGCAGCGTTGGCTGGGGGGCGGTGCAACAGATGCCGGGTGCGTTGCAGCGTTGGCTGGGGGCGGTGCAACGGATGCTGGGGTCTGTTGCAACGGATGCCGGACGCGTTGCAACGTTGGCCGGCGGCGTTGCAACGGATGCCGGGCGCGTTGCAACATTGGCTGGGGGCGTTGCAACCTTGGCCGGGCGCGTTGCAACCTTGGCCGAGGGGGTTGCAACGGAGGCAGGTCGCGTTGCAACGTTGGCTGGGGGCCGTTGCAACGGATGCTGGGCGCAGTGCAACGGATGCTGGGGTCCGTTGCAACGGAGGCAGGGCGCATTGCAACAGATGCCGGACGCATTGCAACGTTGGCTGGGGTCGTTGCAACGGAGGCAGGGCGCTGTGCAACGTTGGCCGTGGCCGTTGCACCGGAGGCAGGGCGCGTTGCAGCGTTGGCTGGGGGCCGTTGCAACGGATGCTGGGCGCGGTGCAACGGATGCTGGGGTCCGTTGCAACGGAGGCAGGGCGCATTGCAACAGATGCTGGACACGTTGCAACGTTGGCTGGGGTCATTGCAACGGAGGCAGGGCGCCATGCAACGTTGGCCGTGGCCGTTGCAGCGGAGGCAGGGCGCGGTGCAACGTTGGTCGTGGCCGTTACAACGGAGGCAGGGCGGCTTGCAACGGACGCTGGGCGCGTTGCAACGCATGCTGGGCGCGATGCATCGTTGGCTGGGAGCATTGCAACGGAGGCTGGGTTTGGTGCATTGTTGGCTGGGAGCGTTGCAACGGAGGCACCCGCCGTTGCAACGGAGGCACCGACCGTTGCAACGGAGGGGCCAAATTTTCATATCTCACAATTGGCTCGTGCACTTTTCCTGAAATTTTGAGGGAACCTTGGTAATATTATTTAAAGGCCGCACAAAAAAATCCAGGTCAAAAATCGCATGTTTGCTTTGTTTTTCATTTTTATTGAATTTCCAGCTTTTCGAGTGGGAGAAAAATCGGCAAAAAAAAACCACACGGTGTAAATTCACCAAATTTGGTGGATGAAAAGATCTTATTTTTCTAGAGGTTGTCGCAAAAAACGGCAACAAAATTCGACCTCTAGAGCAGTTTGCTTGAGTTGGCTGGTTTCGTTGCAACGGAGGCACCCGCCGTTGCAACGATGGCTCGGAGCGTTGCAACGGAGGAGCCAAATTTTCATATCTCACAATTTGCTCGTGCAATTTTCTTGAAATTTTGAGGGAACCTTGGTAATATTATTTAAAGACTGCACAAAAAAATCCAGGTAAAAAATCGCACTTTTACTCCGTTTTTCATTTTTTTGAATTTCCTGCTTTTCGGGTGGGAAAAAAATCGGCAAAAAAAATCCACACGGTGTAAATTACCCAAATTTGGTGGATGGAAAGATCTTATTTTTCTAGAGATTGTCGCAAAAAATGGCATCAAAATTCGACCTCTAGAGCAGTTTCCTCGGGTATGTCTCCTCACGGAAAAGGATGTCTACCCGTGGCACTTTGGTAATGGCTCGGCAGCCTATTATAGGGGGGAGGGGTGTCGTGCTGCCAAAACTCGAGTTGCCCAAAGGCTTGCTGGGTGCAATGCCAGCAAGATGCACGATGCCTTGCCATCCCCTAGGCACACTAGCAAGCCCGTTGTGGTTGTGGTGTGCCGTCGGGGTCCTGATGTGCGGAAAACGATCCGACACAAAACTCACCGGCATGTGTACCGGGTCGCATCAAGTAATAATAACTCACATGAGTGAGGTCGATCCCACAGGGATTGAAGGATTGAGCAATTTTAGTTTAGTGGTTGATTTAGTCAAGCGAATCAAGTGTTGGTTGAGTGATTTTGTATCCAACAGTAAGTAAACAACAGGAAATGTAAAGGGAGAAGGGAAGGATTGCAGAAATTAAAAGGAACTGAAAGTAAAAGGACTGAATCTTAAAGAACAAGAAATTAAATGACTGAAACTTAAAGTGCAAGAAATGTAAATTGCAGTAACTTAAAGTGCAAGGAATATAAATTGCTTGAATGAAAAAGGGATTTGAGGACTGGGATATCAGAATCTAAGCAAAGAGAAATTGAATTGCAACAATTGATAGAACAGAAATTGAATTAGAAGTAATTAAAACTCAAACAGTAAGGAAATTAATTGTAGTAGAGGTTCACAGAAGAACCAAAAGGAAAATGTGATCTCCAGACTCCAGAGACTAGATAGCAAAGTCTAGATCTCAATTGCCTTCCCAGATCCAAATTCTCAAAGCAATTAACAAGAAATTAAAGAAGAAGCAGTAAAGGGAATGTAAATGAACTCAATTATGCAGAAGAAAAATTAAAGAGCTCTTGAGTGGAGATTGAGACAGAATTTCTTCAATTCTTAACACCCAAGACTCAAACAAGAAAAGTAAAAATGCCCAAGCAAGAACCAGGAAGAAGAGAGATCAATTCTCCTCCCAAATTCCCAGAAATCTCGGTCAAGTCTCTCAAGGAAAAAGTTGCAAAATAAAAGTGAATATTCAAAGTGATGACAAGTCATCATATACCCATTTTTCAAGCTAATTTCACTTGTTTTGTTAGCATTTATGCACTTTCTTGCATCCTAAGTAAGTGATTTGGAGTGAAAATGCACAACTTCTTTAAATCAAGCAACCACCATGAAATTAATGTTAAATCATGAGGTTTAAGCTAATTTTAATTGAATTTTAATTGATTTATAAGCCTCTTGAATTTAGTGATACTTTGAGTGGTTGTTTTGGTTTATTATAGGTGAAGAAAAGAAAAGAAAAGGAAAAGCGTGGCCTAAGAAGTGTAGCCCAAGGAAAGGAAAGTGTGGCCAAAGAGAGAAGAAGTGTGCCGCATGCAAAGGGGGAGGCAACATTGCCCTCCACAAGGGCACACTGCCCTCTAGGAGGGCAACATAAGAGAACCAAGAAGAGAAGGCAACTCTGCCCTGCCCACTACAAGGGCAGAGCACAAAATGTGCCTTGGGACCAAGAGGAAGAGAACCTTGCCCTGCCCTCCACAAGGGCAGTATCGGGCACTCCAAGGAAAGAAATCAAAGAAAAAATGCCTATGATGCATGCCACAAGGATCGAACAAGGAACCATGAGGAAGCTAGGACTTAAGGTTGAGTGCCGTGCCAAGAAACCAAGGAAATTATTGTAGCGTGTGCTCCAGCCGTGTTTCGAACACGGGACAAGCAATGTGAGAACACTGCCCTGCCCTCCGCAAGGGCAGGGCAGCATTTTGTGTGTGGCGCACCAAGAAGCGATTCACGCGCACCAATCCTCGTCCCTGGCAGCACCAACGCGCACCGTGGCCGATCCTGACGCACCAATTTTTCTTGCCCTGCCCTTGGCGCGGGCAGGGCAGCATCTTACGCACCAAAGCCGCACCAATTCTTGCGCCAAGCATCAATTTTCTGCCCTGCCCTCCACAAGGGCAGGGCAGCCTCCTGGGAGCAACTTTTCATGGGCCAAAAATTCAAATTAAAACCCCATTTTAATTCATTTCTTCACCAATTCAAAAGCCCATCCAAATCCCAATATCCAAGAATAGAAAGTGTATAAATAGGAGTTAGTTTGATGTAATTAGGACCTTTACTTTGAGCTTTAAACTTTCACTTTTATTTTGAGCTTTGGAATACTCTTGGTGACTTCACTGAGATTTCTGAGAATTGGGGAGGAGAATTGATCTCTCTTCTTCCTCATTCTTGCCTGAGCACTTCTAATCTTCTGTTTCTGAGTTTTGGGTGTGAGAAATTGAGGAAATTCTGTCTCAATTCCCATTCAAATTCTCTTTTAATTCTTTTCTGCATAATTGAATCTATTTACATTCTCTTTACTGCTTCTTCTTCCAATTTTTGTCAATTGCTTTGTGAGCTTGGATCTAGGAAGGCAAATAGAGATCTAGGCTCTGCTACCTAGTCTCTTGAGACCTGAGACCCGATTTTACTTTTGGTTCTTCTGTGAACCCTGCTGCAATCTATTTCTTTGCTGTTTGAATTCTCATTGCTTCTAATTCAATTTCTGCTCTCTTACTTGTTGCAATTCACATTCTCTTGTATAAATTCTGCAATCCCTGTCCTCAATTCCCTTTTACTTTCAAGCAATTTATATTTCTTGCAATTTAAGTTACTGCAATTTACATTTCTTGCACTTTAAGTTTCAGTCATTTACTTTCTTGTTCTTTAAGATTCAAACCATTTTACTTTCCTGTTCTTTAATTTACTGCAAATTCCCCTCTCCCTTTACATTTACTGTCATTTACTTCCTGTTAAACACAAATCACTCAACCAACACTTGATTCGCTTAACTAAACCACCCACTAAACTAAAATTGCTCAATCCTTCAATCTGTAACGACCCAATTTCTGGTAAGTCATGATCATACTAGAAACTGAGCGCTACCAACTTGTCTTCCTAATTATTATCTATTATTTACTATATGAGCCTGATTCGTTGTTAAAAGCGTAGTTATTTTGCGAGGTACTTTTTTTTTTAAACGTTTGAATTAATAGACGGAATCACTCATAATCAATTCACAAGTAATAACAGATAAAACAGTTATAAACAACCACACATAAATACATCACGAGTAGCTAGCAACATTCATTTATCCAGCCTTTGTTAGAGTATAGACCTTTAGTTAGAACACCCCTAGATATAGCTAGATAATAACTATGTACATATATATACACACAACATCCTAGGCCCTGACCTGTTCAAGAAGTCCCTAAGCTGGCACCTAGGCTAGCCTAGACTCTATACTCACCTAGTCCCTCTAAACTACTAAAACGAGGGAAAATACGTTCTAAGTCTTCAAAACTCAAGTCAAGTGAACGTCACCAAAGATAGGACATCATCTGCTATTCCTCTGCATGATCAGACATCAAAGAGCATCTCTCAAGTACTTCATCAAGTGGCCACATAACAGCAACATCGTACGAAGGAGTTAGGCTAAAGTTTGTAGATAAGCGGGGTGCAGACGTTGGCTGGCCTCACCGTATATAGATATGAACAGAGAACGGAATTCACCCTAGACTCAGAAGACTACTTAGAGCATAATCCTCTTTACGAACAGTCATCAGCGAACTACGGAAGGGTACTCATGCTTCCATCTGGAGGGGGAAGGGAGAGAGAAGGGGTAAGAACTGCGGAGTTCTTAGTAGGGTCGGGGTTATTAGTTACGTTCATTTATTTGGGGTCGATTAGCAGACGAATAATAGAATGTAGCGAAGTAGTAAACAAAAGATAAAGACAGAAAGAGAAAGTAGAGACGATAGAAAGCAGAACACAAACAAAAGAATACAAGATAATAAAACATAGAAATAGCATACAAGCAGATAAACACAAAGAAATAGATCACACACAGAAAGGAATGCAACAGAGAATGATGCGCAGACAAGAATGATGCATGTCTAGCCCTAGTGCAGGTAATGAGCTCATTTGTCGGTTACATACCCGCTCCCAACGTTACCCGGAGTCCTCTGACCAGGTAAGGCTTTCCTGTTGGCAATGTCCCTCGCAAGAGTCCTTTGACTTGTGAGGCAAATCACTGCAAGAGTCCTTTGACTTGCAGGGCGGCACTAGCAACCCACTGCAAGAGTCCTTTGACTTGCATGGCGGAGCTAGTTAACTTATATCTGCCCAACACACTCTCTGTAAGAGTCCTTTGACTTACAAGAGCATACACACACTCTCACTGTAAGAGTCCTTTGACTTACAGGAGTATATGCTAGTCATGTGTTCTCGATACCTCTGTAAGAGTCCTCTGACTTACAGAATAGCATTATAGCTAAGTATCCCAGGAAAGCACTCTCAGTGGTCGTACCACCATCTATCTGACTGCCTTCACGCAGCAGATCATCACATAATCATTCTCATTATCATCGTCACCTTCACATTCTTATGCTGTACCTCTTTCTTTCTCTGTTCAGTCATTCTGTACAAACTTTACATCTTTCACTTTTACAACATCTTAATTCAAACCATCTTTATCAAATTACTCTTTTCTCTTGATCTCTTTTCTCTATTCTGGTTACTCTGTTCTCTGTATCTCTTTACTCTGCTCTGGTTACTCTTTTCTCTGCTTAACGTACGTATTTAAAGCTTATGTAAATTTCGGTATGAATAGTTAGCCTGTCCCAAGTATAGGTTCATTAAGTCTATACTGAAACAGTTTAACTTTTCATATTATACCTAACACTAGTCGCAACTCAAGTACTAACTAAGTTGCCCTAGTTCGTTCACTAGTCTCTGTCTGTTCTTCTGTTATTAAAACTTTACAGACTTTTTCTCCGATTTTTATCCTTTCTTTAACTTTTATCTTTTCTTTATCTTTTCCTCTCTAACATGTTATTACCACTCCCTAAGTGTTTTATGAAGGTAATTATGAGATTCTGCACTTAAAGTTGTCTTTCTAAAGCTTTTACAGAAAACTGCCTGTTCTGCATTATTTTATTATTTTTATTAAAATATTATTTTTAATTAAATATTATTATTTAATATTTTATTATTATTTATTATTTTATTATTAAATTTTCGAAAATTAACTCACTTTTACTTTTAACCTTTAAAATTCACTTTTTACCACCCGTAACTTTTAATATTTCTACTTTTACCACCCTAACTTTCAGAAATTACAAAATAACCCCTCAAACACCAAAATAATTACTTCTTTGCCCTTTTATGAATCAAAAAGGTGTTCTTCATTGTTCTTCATCACACTCAAAGTGTTCTTCATGTTCTTCATAAATTCTTCAGATTCTTTCTCTGTTTTTACCCGTTTTTCAGTCTTTTCAGCAACCGATTTTTACTACAATTCATAATAAATTCCTAGCCACTAAAACCCCATATTTTCCACATGATTTCAACACAAATTGAACTTCAATTTAGGGACTAGGGTTCGTTTTTCCAGCTGCTCCAAGAACATGAACATAAAGCTTGAATTTCATCAAATTTCATCAAAATTTCACCAAATTTTCACCAAGAATCAATCATATATGCAACCAATTTTTAGCACAGCCAAATACTACAACATTCACACATCTCAAACACAAATAATCAAGATTAATTTCGTGACACCCTACCTTGATTTGCTGCTCCAAATCCGGTTACTCTTTGAAGTGTTCTTAAAGCACTTTTTCCTCCTAAAACACATCAAGAACAACTTTAAATCCACAAACTCTCAACTGACCAAATCTCCCTCATCACGTTAGGAAGAGATATCTCACCTTAGACTTGCTGGAAATTAACGTTTCTTGGCCCTCAAGTCAAGTTAAGCATGATTCCTAAGGAAAAACATCAAGAAAACACATGTTTACATGGTTTTCCTTGAAAACCGAATTGAAGAGGGAAAGGAACAGCCATCTCACCTTATTTCCAGCCTTGATAAGTCACATGGTTATGTGGAGGAAGAAGAGAGGATCATTTTGGTGAAATCGGAGTTTTGATTTGAGTTTTAGTTCAGAAGAAATCAAGCTTTGAAGATTTATGAACCAAGAACTTTCTCTCCTTTTTCTCTTGGTGATTTTCGGCCATAATGAGCAAATGAGGCAGCCTTGGGGGTTTTGGGGGTGTAGGGTGAGTTGTGATTGGTTGGCTTGGAGGTGGATTAAAATAATATTAAAATATCTCTGGTGTACAACTACTAAAACTAGGTGTATCGGAACACTCGTAAACACATCTCTAAAAATTATTTTCTGAGCTACTAGCATAAATGACACTAGTAACATATTTATTATGATAATAAAACATGTATAATGAGGCCTTAACATTGCTAAAGTCATTAGAGAGTGCTGGTGCTAAGCTGCACCAGTAAACTGTGAACCCGGTTAAACCGATTTCCTGTTTTTAACTAAAACAGACCAGGTAACCTTATAATATATTTCAAGCAACTTCTAATACTAATATAATGATAATATTATACTATTATCTTTCTTCTCTCATGAATCGAGTCCGGTTCATCAAACTGAGCCTATTTACGAAAACTAGAATCAAAACTCCTAACCGATACGGTTCAAAAACTAGGTTCTCCGTGGCCGCGTTGTCGAGCTTGCCTCAAAAGAGGTTTTGGCTTAAAGATGTCATAATGACAATGAGAATTGAGATGCTTGATGATATATAATAGGTCTTCCCTTTACTGATCTTCTGGAGAAATCCGTGTCTTCAGAAAAGATCTCGCGTACTCGAAAATCGGGGTTGTTACATTCTACCCTCCTTAAAGAAAATTTTGCCCTCAAAATTTCAGCCACGTGCAAGAATCCTTCTTCAAGCGGTCTATTTCTTTCAAGCCATCCTAACGAAGAGATCGGTCCATTGCTGATAGCATCCAAATCTCACACATCCATAGCCATTAAGATCATAACAGCTATGAAGATAGCTGTGGCTCACGTTGATTCATCGTTCGGAGCTCAATTAAACCATGCCTATTCACAGTCATTGAGGTCTTATCCGCACCAAACAATCAACATTAAGGTGATCAGTCTTAATATCTCAAGTTAAGTACGAACATTCCCAAAATGAGCACTCATAGACATTCATGCCAAATGTATCTTAAAGATACCCTAACGGCATGAAACACACAAGCAGAGTATGCATTGAAGCATAGTCAGTCCACTCCCCAAGCTCTACTGGGAACGAATTGCTCTGATACCAAATTGTAACGACCCAATTTCTGGTAAGTCATGATCGTACTAGAAACTGAGCGCTACCAACTTGTCTTCCTAATTATTATCTATTATTTACTATATGAGCCTGATTCGTTGTTAAAAGCGTAGTTATTTTGCGAGGTACTTTTTTTTTTAAACGTTTGAATTAATAGACGGAATCACTCATAATCAATTCACAAGTAATAACAGATAAAATAGTTATAAACAACCACACATAAATACATCACGAGTAGCTAGCAACATTCATTTATCCAGCCTTTGTTAGAGTATAGACCTTTAGTTAGAACACCCCTAGATATAGCTAGATAATAACTATGTACATATATATACACACAACATCCTAGGCCCTGACCTGTTCAAGAAGTCCCTAAGCTGGCACCTAGGCTAGCCTAGACTCTATACTCACCTAGTCCCTCTAAACTACTAAAACGAGGGAAAATACGTTCTAAGTCTTCAAAACTCAGGTCAAGTGAACGTCACCAAAGATAGGACATCATCTGCTATTCCTCTGCATGATCAGACATCAAAGAGCATCTCTCAAGTACTTCATCAAGTGGCCACATAACAGCAACATCGTACGAAGGAGTTAGGCTAAAGTTTGTAGATAAGCGGGGTGCAGACGTTGGCTGGCCTCACCGTATATAGATATGAACAGAGAACGGAATTCACCCTAGACTCAGAAGACTACTTAGAGCATAATCCTCTTTACGAACAGTCATCAGCGAACTACGGAAGGGTACTCATGCTTCCATCTGGAGGGGGAAGGGAGAGAGAAGGGGTAAGAACTGGGGTGTTCTTAGTAGGGTCGGGGTTATTAGTTACGTTCATTTATTTGGGGTCGATTAGCAGACGAATAATAGAATGTAGCGAAGCAGTAAACAAAAGATAAAGACAGAAAGAGAAAGTAGAGACGATAGAAAGCAGAACACAAACAAAAGAATACAAGATAATAAAACATAGAAATAGCATACAAGCAGACAAACACAAAGAAATAGATCACACACAGAAAGGAATGCAACAGAGAATGATGCGCAGACAAGAATGATGCATGTCTAGCCCTAGTGCAGGTAATGAGCTCATTTGTCGGTTACATACCCGCTCCCAACGTTACCCGGAGTCCTCTGACCAGGTAAGGCTTTCCTGTTGGCAATGTCCCTCGCAAGAGTCCTTTGACTTGTGAGGCAAATCACTGCAAGAGTCCTTTGACTTGCAGGGCGGCACTAGCAACCCACTGCAAGAGTCCTTTGACTTGCATGGCGGAGCTAGTTAACTTATATCTGCCCAACACACTCTCTGTAAGAGTCCTTTGACTTACAAGAGCATACACACACTCTCACTGTAAGAGTCCTTTGACTTACAGGAGTATATGCTAGTCATGTGTTCTCGATACCTCTGTAAGAGTCCTCTGACTTACAGAATAGCATTATAGCTAAGTATCCCAGGAAAGCACTCTCAGTGGTCGTACCACCATCTATCTGACTGCCTTCACGCAGCAGATCATCACATAATCATTCTCATTATCATCGTCACTTTCACATTCTTATGCAGTACCTCTTTCTTTCTCTGTTCAGTCATTCTGTACAAACTTTACATCTTTCACTTTTACAACATCTTAATTCAAACCATCTTTATCAAATTACTCTTTTCTCTTGATCTCTTTTCTCTATTCTGGTTACTCTGTTCTCTGTATCTCTTTACTCTGCTCTGGTTACTCTTTTCTCTGCTTAACGTACGTATTTAAAGCTTATGTAAATTTCGGTATGAATAGTTAGCCTGTCCCAAGTATAGGTTCATTAAGTCTATACTGAAACAGTTTAACTTTTCATATTATACCTAACACTAGTCGCAACTCAAGTACTAACTAAGTTGCCCTAGTTCGTTCACTAGTCTCTGTCTGTTCTTCTGTTATTAAAACTTTACAGACTTTTTCTCCGATTTTTATCCTTTCTTTAACTTTTATCTTTTCTTTATCTTTTCCTCTCTAACATGTTATTACCACTCCCTAAGTGTTTTATGAAGGTAATTATGAGATTCTGCACTTAAAGTTGTCTTTCTAAAGCTTTTACAGAAAACTGCCTGTTCTGCATTATTTTATTATTTTTATTAAAATATTATTTTTAATTAAATATTATTATTTAATATTTTATTATTATTTATTATTTTATTATTAAATTTTCGAAAATTAACTCACTTTTACTTTTAACCTTTAAAATTCACTTTTTACCACCCGTAACTTTTAATATTTCTACTTTTACCACCCTAACTTTCAGAAATTACAAAATAACCCCTCAAACACCAAAATAATTACTTCTTTGCCCTTTTATGAATCAAAAAGGTGTTCTTCATTGTTCTTCATCACACTCAAAGTGTTCTTCATGTTCTTCATAAATTCTTCAGATTCTTTCTCTGTTTTTACCCGTTTTTCAGTCTTTTCAGCAACCGATTTTTACTACAATTCATAATAAATTCCTAGCCACTAAAACCCCATATTTTCCACATGATTTCAACACAAATTGAACTTCAATTTAGGGACTAGGGTTCGTTTTTCCAGCTGCTCCAAGAACATGAACATAAAGCTTGAATTTCATCAAATTTCATCAAAATTTCACCAAATTTTCACCAAGAATCAATCATATATGCAACCAATTTTTAGCACAGCCAAATACTACAACATTCACACATCTCAAACACAAATAATCAAGATTAATTTCGTGACACCCTACCTTGATTTGCTGCTCCAAATCCGGTTACTCTTTGAAGTGTTCTTAAAGCACTTTTTCCTCCTAAAACACATCAAGAACAACTTTAAATCCACAAACTCTCAACTGACCAAATCTCCCTCATCACGTTAGGAAGAGATATCTCACCTTAGACTTGCTGGAAATTAACGTTTCTTGGCCCTCAAGTCAAGTTAAGCATGATTCCTAAGGAAAAACATCAAGAAAACACATGTTTACATGGTTTTCCTTGAAAACCGAATTGAAGAGGGAAAGGAACAGCCATCTCACCTTATTTCCAGCCTTGATAAGTCACATGGTTATGTGGAGGAAGAAGAGAGGATCATTTTGGTGAAATCGGAGTTTTGATTTGAGTTTTAGTTCAGAAGAAATCAAGCTTTGAAGATTTATGAACCAAGAACTTTCTCTCCTTTTTCTCTTGGTGATTTTCGGCCATAATGAGCAAATGAGGCAGCCTTGGGGGTTTTGGGGGTGTAGGGTGAGTTGTGATTGGTTGGCTTGGAGGTGGATTAAAATAATATTAAAATATCTCTGGTGTACAACTACTAAAACTAGGTGTATCGGAACACTCGTAAACACATCTCTAAAAATTATTTTCTGAGCTACTAGCATAAATGACACTAGTAACATATTTATTATGATAATAAAACATGTATAATGAGGCCTTAGCATTGCTAAAGTCATTAGAGAGTGCTGGTGCTAAGCTGCACCAGTAAATTGTGAACCCAGTTAAACCGATTTCCTGTTTTTAACTAAAACAGACCAGGTAACCTTATAATATATTTCAAGCAACTTCTAATACTAATATAATGATAATATTATACTATTATCTTTCTTCTCTCATGAATCGAGTCCGGTTCATCAAACTGAGCCTATTTACGAAAACTAGAATCAAAACTCCTAACCGATACGGTTCAAAAACTAGGTTCTCCGTGGCCGCGTTGTCGAGCTTGCCTCAAAAGAGGTTTTGGCTTAAAGATGTCATAATGACAATGAGAATTGAGATGCTTGATGATATATAATAGGTCTTCCCTTTACTGATCTTCCGGAGAAATCCGTGTCTTCAGAAAAGATCTCGTGTACTCAAAAATCGGGGTTGTTACACAATCCCTGTGGGATCGACCTCACTCATGTGAGTTATTATTACTTGATGTGACCCGGTGCACTTGCCGGTGAGTTTTGTGTTGGATCGTTTTCCACACATCAAGTTTTTGGCGCCGTTGCCGGGGATTGAAATAGATTGACAATGATTAAGTGAAGTGGAGGTCTAGATTAAGCACTTTTTCTTTTCTGTTATTCTAATTCCTACTAACACACTAACTATTTGAGAAATTGCCTCTATTAACTCACTAACAATTTATCTCAAATAACTGCACTTAATTCTCAAGCGTGTTGTTGTTTGGTCATCCTGATTGTTTGCATATCACAGGAAATCAAGTTTCTACAGACAAAGGGTATCATGACATGAAGCCACCACTCATTACACTCATCAAGAACAATTGTTCTTATGACGGAAATCCATCGGAAGATCCTCAGCAGCACATATCCACTTTTCTAAAGACTTGTAATACAGTCAAAACCGATGGTTCAGATCATGACACTTATAAGATCCTGTTATTCCCCTTCTCATTAAAGGGTGAAGCTGCACAATGGTTTGAAACTTTTCCCCAAGGAAGTATCACTAGTTGGGATGATTTGGTCACCAAATTTCTGGCCAAATTCACCTCATCCAGACAGATCATCCAGCTGAAAGAGGAGGAATATCTATTCACACAAGGGGACGAAGAACCACTCTTCAAGGCCTGGGAAAGATACAAGAAAGCAACTGATAAAGTGGGCTTCCGGGCTTTCTATGAAGGATTGACCCCAGAAACAAGAAAAGCAGTGGACTACTTCTCAGATGGCCTACTCAAAGCAACAACAATTGCCCAAGGAATTGCAGACTTCAATGACAAAGGAGTCAACAATCAACATTCATTTGAGAAACCACAGAATGAAATCTCAGAAAAAGAAGTGATTGAAGGGGTGAATGCGTTCAAGGACTTAAACAGACAAGTGCACCATCAACCACAGCAAAACATGGAGCTATCTGCTGCAGTGAATGCCAAATTTCCACCATGGAGACCCCATTCCTATCTGAGAATGAGGGAGTCTCAACATCAAGAACAAGGAGGTTTCCACCAAGGCAACTTCATGACCACAAACAATCAACATTACCCACTCACAAATACCACTCAAGGCCAACACTCGCAACACAAATACTCCCAGACTCATCTCAGCTGGAGAAGAAATGAGTACCAACATCACAAACCAAGGGACTTCAATTATAACAACCCCAACTTCACAAACCAACAAAAATATCATAGCAATAACAACCACTACATGCCGCCACCACACCCACCCTTCCTACCTTTAACATCTCATAACCAACCAACCTCACAAGACTCTCAGAGAATCACAAACTTGGAGATCCTAATAGAGAGAATGATGAAACACCAAGAGGAGACAACAAGGAACCAAGAGATGTTAATCAGAGGAATTGAGGAACAGATAGCTCAACTGGCTAAGTACTTTGAAGAAATGGGTGAGAAGAAACCAAATATTTTCCTCAAAACCATTGAAGACAAACCAACCGACAACAAAGATGCTACAAAGAAGGAAGGATGGAAAAGGATCATAGAGGACAATGAGAAAATACTGGACAAAGGAAGTACCAGCCAAGAAAAACACAACGAAGAATTCTTTGAAGGAGAGACAGAGGATAAAACTAAAGAGAAACAGAAAATCCCCACTGGAAAATTTTCACTAGGGGATAGAGTGATGATCAATATTCAAACCATGAAGGTATCCCCACAGTTGTCTGATCATTACACTGTGACTAAGATCCTTCCACAAGAATTTATAGAGGTCATCAAAGAGGAAACTGGAAGGAAGTTCACAGTGAAGAAAGACAAGCTAAGGCATTGTGATTTTCAACCTCCATGATCAACAGAACAGAAGATGTCAAGCTAGTGACAATAAAAGAGCGCTTGTTGGGAGGCAACCCAACCTGAGGTAATTGTCTTTTTCATAGCTTTTTCAATAAAAATGTTGAATAATTGGTATGGATTGCAAGGAGCTAAGTTTGGTGTTGCACACCAAAATAATTTAAGGGAGAATGAAAGATTCTAAGTTTGGTGTTCCACCAAGATTCTTCTTTAAAAGCACATTCTCACTTCTTGCATGATGCTAGCTCCAAGCAACCAAACACATTATTCAACTGTTAATTGTTTTCTAGCTTTAATTTCATTAGCCTTTAGCAAGGACACAAGGTTTCACATATGGTTAAAATGGTTGCATAAGAGGCAGTGGCAAACAATTAAGTTTGGTGTTCCCACACCAAAGTAAATCCAGGAGCCACACTATGCATACTAACTAAGTGATTAAGGGCTTGAGAAGCAAGCAACTTTGAGGATTATGCAGGACATGAGTCAACAATTGAAGACAGTATGCATCTTCACTCAAAGAGAACACAACAGAAGGAAAAATCAAAGGGCTGCAACTTCAAAGGTTGTATCTAAAACTTAATCCTTGCTGCTGTGAAATGTTTTGAATCTGGAAACCATTGTATGTCTTGCTAAAGTGTTTATCTAGTTGCAAGTGAAATTGTTTGCTAAAAATGCTAAGTCTGCACAATGCTTGTTATCCATCACTTAGCTTGAAAATTGTTTTGTCTCCCATATGCTTGAATAAAAGAGATTTGGGTTGAATTGAAAAGTGAAATATCCAATGTTGCATAAGTATGAATGGAAGTTGGTGGTGGTATATGTGTTTGATTAAATGCATAACTCATGAAATAATTGATTGCATAATATCATTCTCATTCAATTGTGAGTTAGCTTGCTGTTACAAAGACTCTTATCAATAATGAAAAAGCCCTTGGTAACAAAAACAGAAAGAAAAGGGAAAGAAAAAGCCAAAATGGTAAGAAGAACAAAGAATAAAGGTTGGACACCAATAGCTTGGACCCTAGGACATATGCCTGTGGTGTTCTTGTACTAAGATCTGCTTGGATGAGTAAATTCTAAGGGGTATTTTAAAACCCGGTCACTTAGATCAACTGATTTGGGATGGCCAATTGAAAATCCACAATAAAGAGCAACTTAGATACAAAACACTTAGTTATCCAAAGAGATGCTGGGCATCAATGATCCTAGGAAGAATTAGTGAGCCATGTGTCTGTGGTGGAAAGATGTTAAGCAAAAGAAAAGAAAATAAAGCCAAAGGCTATGCTGCAGCATTTGACACCAAACCTTCAAAAGTATAATAAGCTTGTTAAGCATTGTAAGCCAAGAAAAGTTAGCAAGGGAGGAATCAAAAAGTGAGTCTTCTAACAGCAAGTTTAGCAAGCCTTTGAGGAAAGATGTGTATTATGTAACAGGAACAATAACTTGAGTTGTCATTGTCTGCATAAATGCCCCATAGATCAGGTTCTGCTATCTGCATAATAAGGATAAGTGTCCTTTTCTTATTCATTTCATTTACTCTTAATTTTGATGCTTGCTTGGGGACAAGCAAGATTTAAGTTTGGTGTTGTGATG
Organism: Arachis stenosperma; assembly: GCF_014773155.1. NCBI lineage: Eukaryota > Viridiplantae > Streptophyta > Magnoliopsida > Fabales > Fabaceae > Arachis > Arachis stenosperma. The sequence goes on from NC_080377.1 coordinate 86,537,999, forward strand.
ACAAGTCATCATATACCCATTTTTCAAGCTAATTTCACTTGTTTTGTTAGCATTTATGCACTTTCTTGCATCCTAAGTAAGTGATTTGGAGTGAAAATGCACAACTTCTTTAAATCAAGCAACCACCATGAAATTAATGTTAAATCATGAGGTTTAAGCTAATTTTAATTGAATTTTAATTGATTTATAAGCCTCTTGAATTTAGTGATACTTTGAGTGGTTGTTTTGGTTTATTATAGGTGAAGAAAAGAAAAGAAAAGGAAAAGCGTGGCCTAAGAAGTGTAGCCCAAGGAAAGGAAAGTGTGGCCAAAGAGAGAAAAAGTGTGCCGCATGCAAAGAGGGAGGCAACATTGCCCTCCACAAGGGCACACTGCCCTCTAGGAGGGCAACATAAGAGAACCAAGAAGAGAAGGCAACTCTGCCCTGCCCACTACAAGGGCAGAGCACAAAATGTGCCTTGGGACCAAGAGGAAGAGAACCTTGCCCTGCCCTCCACAAGGGCAGTATCGGGCACTCCAAGGAAAGAAATCAAAGAAAAAATGCCTATGATGCATGCCACAAGGATCGAACAAGGAACCATGAGGAAGCTAGGACTTAAGGTTGAGTGCCGTGCCAAGAAACCAAGGAAATTATTGTAGCGTGTGCTCCAGTCGTGTTTGGAACACGGGACAAGCAATGTGAGAACACTGCCCTGCCCTCCGCAAGGGCAGGGCAGCATTTTGTGTGTGGCGCACCAAGAAGCGATTCACGCGCACCAATCCTCGTCCCTGGCAGCACCAACGCGCACCGTGGCCGATCCTGACGCACCAATTTTTCTTGCCCTGCCCTTGGCGCGGGCAGGGCAGCATCTTACGCACCAAAGCCGCACCAATTCTCGCGCCAAGCATCAATTTTCTGCCCTGCCCTCCACAAGGGCAGGGCAGCCTCCTGGGAGCAACTTTTCATGGGCCGAAAATTCAAATTAAAACCCCATTTTAATTCATTTCTTCACCAATTCAAAAGCCCATCCAAATCCCAATATCCAAGAATAGAAAGTGTATAAATAGGAGTTAGTTTGATGTAATTAGGACCTTTACTTTGAGCTTTAAACTTTCACTTTTATTTTGAGCTTTGGAATACTCTTGGTGACTTCACTGAGATTTCTGAGAATTGGGGAGGAGAATTGATCTCTCTTCTTCCTCATTCTTGCCTGAGCACTTCTAATCTTCTGTTTCTGAGTTTTGGGTGTGAGAAATTGAGGAAATTCTGTCTCAATTCCCATTCAAATTCTCTTTTAATTCTTTTCTGCATAATTGAATCTATTTACATTCTCTTTACTGCTTCTTCTTCCAATTTTTGTCAATTGCTTTGTGAGCTTGGATCTAGGAAGGCAAATAGAGATCTAGGCTCTGCTACCTAGTCTCTTGAGACCTGAGACCCGATTTTACTTTTGGTTCTTCTGTGAACCCTGCTGCAATCTATTTCTTTGCTGTTTGAATTCTCATTGCTTCTAATTCAATTTCTGCTCTCTTACTTGTTGCAATTCACATTCTCTTGTTTAAATTCTGCAATCCCTGTCCTCAATTCCCTTTTACTTTCAAGCAATTTATATTTCTTGCAATTTAAGTTACTGCAATTTACATTTCTTGCACTTTAAGTTTCAGTCATTTACTTTCTTGTTCTTTATGATTCAGTCCATTTTACTTTCCTGTTCTTTAATTTACTGCAAATTCCCCTTTCCCTTTACATTTACTGTCATTTACTTCCTGTTAAACACAAATCACTCAACCAACACTTGATTCGCTTAACTAAACCACCCACTAAACTAAAATTGCTCAATCCTTCAATCCCTGTGGGATCGACCTCACTCATGTGAGTTATTATTACTTGATGCGACCCGGTGCACTTGCCGGTGAGTTTTGTGTTGGATCGTTTTCCACACATCAAGTTTTTGGCGCCGTTGCCGAGGATTGAAATAGATTGACAATGATTAAGTGAAGTGGAGGTCTAGATTAAGCACTTTTTCTTTTCTGTTATTCTAATTCCTACTAACACACTAACTGTTTGAGAAATTGCCTCTATTAACTCACTAACAATTTATCTCAAATAACTGCACTTAATTCTCAAGCGTGTTGTTGTTTGGTCATCCTGATTGTTTGCATATCACAGGAAATCAAGTTTCTACAGACAAAGGGTATCATGACATGAAGCCACCACTCATTACACTCATCAAGAACAATTGTTCTTATGACGGAAATCCATCGGAAGATCCTCAGCAGCACATATCCACTTTTCTAAAGACTTGTAATACAGTCAAAACCGATGGTTCAGATCATGACACTTATAAGATCCTGTTATTCCCCTTCTCATTAAAGGGTGAAGCTGCATAATGGTTTGAAACTTTTCCCCAAGGAAGTATCACTAGTTAGGATGATTTGGTCACCAAATTTCTGGCCAAATTCACCTCATCCAGACAGATCATCCAGCTGAAAGAGGAGGAACATCTATTCACACAAGGGGACGAAGAACCACTCTTCAAGGCCTGGGAAAGATACAAGAAAGCAACTGATAAAGTGGGCTTTCGGGCTTTCTATGAAGGATTGACCCCAGAAACAAGGAAAGCAGTGGACTACTTCTCAGATGGCCTACTCAAAGCAACAACAACTGCCCAAGGAATTGCAGACTTCAATGACAAAGGAGTCAACAATCAACATTCATTTGAGAAACCACAGAATGAAATCTCAGAAAAAGAAGTGATTGAAGGGGTGAATGCGTTCAAGGACTTAAACAGACAAGTGCACCATCAACCACAGCAAAACATGGAGCTATCTGCTGCAGTGAATGCCAAATTTCCACCATGGAGACCCCATTCCTATCTGAGAATGAGGGTGTCTCAACATCAAGAACAAGGAGGTTTCCACCAAGGCAACTTCATGACCACAAACAATCAACATTACCCACTCACTAATACCACTCAAGGCCAACACTCGCAACACAGATACTCCCAGACTCATCTCAGCTGGAGAAGAAACGAGTACCAACATCACAAACCAAGGGACTTCAATTATAACAACCCCAACTTCACAAACCAACAAAAATATCATAGCAATAACAACCACTACATGCCGCCACCACACCCACCCTTCCTACCTTTAACATCTCATAACCAACCAACCTCACAAGACTCTCAGAGAATCACAAACTTGGAGATCCTAATAGAGAGAATGATGAAACACCAAGAGGAGACAACAAGGAACCAAGAGATGTTAATCAGAGGAATTGAGGAGCAGATAGCTCAACTGGCTAAGTACTTTGAAGAAATGGGTGAGAAGAAACCAAATATTTTCCTCAAAACCATTGAAGACAAACCAACCGACAACAAAGATGCTACAAAGAAGGAAGGATGGAAAAGGATCATAGAGGACAATGAGAAAATACTGGACAAAGGAAGTACCAGCCAAGAAAAACACAACGAAGAATTCTTTGAAGGAGAGACAGAGGATAAAACTAAAGAGAAACAGAAAATCCCCACTGGAAAATTTTCACTAGGGGATAGAGTGATGATCAATATTCAAACCATGAAGGTATCCCCACAGTTGTCTGATCATTACACTGTGACTAAGATCCTTCCACAAGAATTTATAGAGGTCATCAAAGAAGAAACCGGAAGGAAGTTCACAGTGAAGAAAGACAAGCTAAGGCACTGTGATTTTCAACCTCCATGATCAACAGAACAGAAGATGTCAAGCTAGTGACAATAAAAGAGCGCTTGTTGGGAGGCAACCCAACCTGAGGTAATTGTCTTTTTCATAGCTTTTTCAATAAAAATGTTGAATAATTGGTATGGATTGCAAGGAGCTAAGTTTGGTGTTGCACACCAAAATAATTTAAGGGAGAATGAAAGATTCTAAGTTTGGTGTTCCACCAAGATTCTTCTTTAAAAGCACATTCTCACTTCTTGCATGATGCTAGCTCCAAGCAACCAAACACATTATTCAACTGTTAATTATTTTCTAGCTTTAATTTCATTAGCCTTTAGCAAGGACACAAGGTTTCACATATGGTTAAAATGGTTGCATAAGAGGCAGTGGCAAACAATTAAGTTTGGTGTTCCCACACCAAAGTAAATCCAGGAGCCACACTATGCATACTAACTAAGTGATTAAGGGCTTGAGAAGCAAGCAACTTTGAGGATTATGCAGGACATGAGTCAACAATTGAAGACAGTATGCATCTTCACTCAAAGAGAACACAACAGAAGGAAAAATCAAAGGGCTGCAACTTCAAAGGTTGTATCTAAAACTTAATCCTTGCTGCTGTGAAATGTTTTGAATCTGGAAACCATTGTATGTCTTGCTAAAGTGTTTATCTAGTTGCAAGTGAAATTGTTTGCTAAAAATGCTAAGTCTGCACAATGCTTGTTATCCATCACTTAGCTTGAAAATTGTTTTGTCTCCCATATGCTTGAATAAAAGAGATTTGGGTTGAATTGAAAAGTGAAATATCCAATGTTGCATAAGTATGAATGGAAGTTGGTGGTGGTATATGTGTTTGATTAAATGCATAACTCATGAAATAATTGATTGCATAATATCATTCTCATTCAATTGTGAGTTAGCTTGCTGTTACAAAGACTCTTATCAATAATGAAAAAGCCCTTGGTAACAAAAACAGAAAGAAAAGGGAAAGAAAAAGCCAAAATGGCAAGAAGAACAAAGAATAAAGGTTGGACACCAATAGCTTGGACCCTAGGACATATGCCTGTGGTGTTCTTGTACTAAGATCTGCTTGGATGAGTAAATTCTAAGGGGTATTTTAAAACCCGGTCACTTAGATCAACTGATTTGGGATGGCCAATTGAAAATCCACAATAAAGAGCAACTTAGATACAAAACACTTAGTTATCCAAAGAGATGCTGGGCATCAATGATCCTAGGAAGAATTAGTGAGCCATGTGTCTGTGGTGGAAAGATGTTGAGCAAAAGAAAAGAAAATAAAGCCAAAGGCTATGCTGCAGCATTTGACACCAAACCTTCAAAAGTATAATAAGCTTGTTAAGCATTGTAAGCCAAGAAAAGTTAGCAAGGGAGGAATCAAAAAGTGAGTCTTCTAACAGCAAGTTTAGCAAGCCTTTGAGGAAAGATGTGTATTATGTAACAGGAACAATAACTTGAGTTGTCATTGTCTGCATAAATGCCCCATAGATCAAGTTCTGCTATCTGCATAATAAGGATAAGTGTCCTTTTCTTATTCATTTCATTTACTCTTAATTTTGATGCTTGCTTGGGGACAAGCAAGATTTAAGTTTGGTGTTGTGATGACAAGTCATCATATACCCATTTTTCAAGCTAATTTCACTTGTTTTGTTAGCATTTATGCACTTTCTTGCATCCTAAGTAAGTGATTTGGAGTGAAAATGCACAACTTCTTTAAATCAAGCAACCACCATGAAATTAATGTTAAATCATGAGGTTTAAGCTAATTTTAATTGAATTTTAATTGATTTATAAGCCTCTTGAATTTAGTGATACTTTGAGTGGTTGTTTTGGTTTATTATAGGTGAAGAAAAGAAAAGAAAAGGAAAAGCGTGGCCTAAGAAGTGTAGCCCAAGGAAAGAAAAGTGTGGCCAAAGAGAGAAAAAGTGTGCCGCATGCAAAGGGGGAGGCAACATTGCCCTCCACAAGGGCACACTGCCCTCTAGGAGGGCAACATAAGAGAACCAAGAAGAGAAGGCAACTTTGCCCTGCCCACTACAAGGGCAGAGCACAAAATGTGCCTTGGGACCAAGAGGAAGAGAACCTTGCCCTGCCCTCCACAAGGGCAGTATCGGGCACTCCAAGGAAAGAAATCAAAGAAAAAATGCCTATGATGCATGCCACAAGGATCGAACAAGGAACCATGAGGAAGCTAGGACTTAAGGTTGAGTGCCGTGCCAAGAAACCAAGGAAATTATTGTAGCGTGTGCTCCAGCCGTGTTTCGAACACGGGACAAGCAATGTGAGAACACTGCCCTGCCCTCCGCAAGGGCAGGGCAGCATTTTGTGTGTGGCGCACCAAGAAGCGATTCACGCGCACCAATCCTCGTCCCTGGCAGCACCAACGCGCACCGTGGCCGATCCTGACGCACCAATTTTTCTTGCCCTGCCCTTGGCGCGGGCAGGGCAGCATCTTACGCACCAAAGCCGCACCAATTCTCGCGCCAAGCATCAATTTTCTGCCCTGCCCTCCACAAGGGCAGGGCAGCCTCCTGGGAGCAACTTTTCATGGGCCGAAAATTCAAATTAAAACCCCATTTTAATTCATTTCTTCACCAATTCAAAAGCCCATCCAAATCCCAATATCCAAGAATAGAAAGTGTATAAATAGGAGTTAGTTTGATGTAATTAGGACCTTTACTTTGAGCTTTAAACTTTCACTTTTATTTTGAGCTTTGGAATACTCTTGGTGACTTCACTGAGATTTCTGAGAATTGGGGAGGAGAATTGATCTCTCTTCTTCCTCATTCTTGCCTGAGCACTTCTAATCTTCTGTTTCTGAGTTTTGGGTGTGAGAAATTGAGGAAATTCTGTCTCAATTCCCATTCAAATTCTCTTTTAATTCTTTTCTGCATAATTGAATCTATTTACATTCTCTTTACTGCTTCTTCTTCCAATTTTTGTCAATTGCTTTGTGAGCTTGGATCTAGGAAGGCAAATAGAGATCTAGGCTCTGCTACCTAGTCTCTTGAGACCTGAGACCCGATTTTACTTTTGGTTCTTCTGTGAACCCTGCTGCAATCTATTTCTTTGCTGTTTGAATTATCATTGCTTCTAATTCAATTTCTGCTCTCTTACTTGTTGCAATTCACATTCTCTTGTTTAAATTTTGCAATCCCTGTCCTCAATTCCCTTTTACTTTCAAGCAATTTATATTTCTTGCAATTTAAGTTACTGCAATTTACATTTCTTGCACTTTAAGTTTCAGTCATTTACTTTCTTGTTCTTTATGATTCAGTCCATTTTACTTTCCTGTTCTTTAATTTACTGCAAATTCCCCTCTCCCTTTACATTTACTGTCATTTACTTCCTGTTAAACACAAATCACTCAACCAACACTTGATTCGCTTAACTAAACCACCCACTAAACTAAAATTGCTCAATCCTTCAATCCCTGTGGGATCGACCTCACTCATGTGAGTTATTATTACTTGATGCGACCCGGTGCACTTGCCGGTGAGTTTTGTGTTGGATCGTTTTCCACACATCAAGTTTTTGGCGCCGTTGCCGGGGATCGAAATAGATTGACAATGATTAAGTGAAGTGGAGGTCTAGATTAAGCACTTTTTCTTTTCTGTTATTCTAATTCCTACTAACACACTAACTGTTTGAGAAATTGCCTCTATTAACTCACTAACAATTTATCTCAAATAACTGCACTTAATTCTCAAGCGTGTTGTTGTTTGGTCATCCTGATTGTTTGCATATCACAGGAAATCAAGTTTCTACAGACAAAGGGTATCATGACATGAAGCCACCACTCATTACACTCATCAAGAACAATTGTTCTTATGACGGAAATCCATCGGAAGATCCTCAGCAGCACATATCCACTTTTCTAAAGACTTGTAATACAGTCAAAACCGATGGTTCAGATCATGACACTTATAAGATCCTGTTATTCCCCTTCTCATTAAAGGGTGAAGCTGCACAATGGTTTGAAACTTTTCCCCAAGGAAGTATCACTAGTTGGGATGATTTGGTCACCAAATTTCTGGCCAAATTCACCTCATCCAGACAGATCATCCAGCTGAAAGAGGAGGAACATCTATTCACACAAGGGGACGAAGAACCACTCTTCAAGGCCTGGGAAAGATAAAAGAAAGCAACTGATAAAGTGGGCTTCCGGGCTTTCTATGAAGGATTGACCCCAGAAACAAGAAAAGCAGTGGACTACTTCTCAGATGGCCTACTCAAAGCAACAACAACTGCCCAAGGAATTGCAGACTTCAATAACAAAGGAGTCAACAATCAACATTCATTTGAGAAACCACAGAATGAAATCTCAGAAAAAGAAGTGATTGAAGGGGTGAATGCGTTCAAGGACTTAAACAGACAAGTGCACCATCAACAACAGCAAAACATGGAGCTATCTGCTGCAGTGAATGCCAAATTTCCACCATGGAGACCCCATTCCTATCTGAGAATGAGGGTGTCTCAACATCAAGAACAAGGAGGTTTCCACCAAGGCAACTTCATGACCACAAACAATCAACATTACCCACTCACTAATACCACTCAAGGCCAACACTCGCAACACAGATACTCCCAGACTCATCTCAGCTGGAGAAGAAACGAGTACCAACATCACAAACCAAGGGACTTCAATTATAACAACCCCAACTTCACAAACCAACAAAAATATCATAGCAATAACAACCACTACATGCCGCCACCACACCCACCCTTCCTACCTTTAACATCTCATAACCAACCAACCTCACAAGACTCTCAGAGAATCACAAACTTGGAGATCCTAATAGAGAGAATGATGAAACACCAAGAGGAGACAACAAGGAACCAAGAGATGTTAATCAGAGGAATTGAGGAGCAGATAGCTCAACTGGCTAAGTACTTTGAAGAAATGGGTGAGAAGAAACCAAATATTTTCCTCAAAACCATTGAAGACAAACCAACCGACAACAAAGATGCTACAAAGAAGGAAGGATGGAAAAGGATCATAGAGGACAATGAGAAAATACTGGACAAAGGAAGTACCAGCCAAGAAAAACACAACGAAGAATTCTTTGAAGGAGAGACAGAGGATAAAACTAAAGAGAAACAGAAAATCCCCACTGGAAAATTTTCACTAGGGGATAGAGTGATGATCAATATTCAAACCATGAAGGTATCCCCACAGTTGTCTAATCATTACACTGTGACTAAGATCCTTCCACAAGAATTTATAGAGGTCATCAAAGAGGAAACCGGAAGGAAGTTCACAGTGAAGAAAGACAAGCTAAGGCACTGTGATTTTCAACCTCCATGATCAACAGAACAGAAGATGTCAAGCTAGTGACAATAAAAGAGCGCTCGTTGGGAGGCAACCCAACCTGAGGTAATTGTCTTTTTCATAGCTTTTTCAATAAAAATGTTGAATAATTAGTATGGATTGCAAGGAGCTAAGTTTGGTGTTGCACACCAAAATAATTTAAGGGAGAATGAAAGATTCTAAGTTTGGTGTTCCACCAAGATTCTTCTTTAAAAGCACATTCTCACTTCTTGCATGATGCTAGCTCCAAGCAACCAAACACATTATTCAACTGTTAATTGTTTTCTAGCTTTAATTTCATTAGCCTTTAGCAAGGACACAAGGTTTCACATATGGTTAAAATGGTTGCATAAGAGGCAGTGGCAAACAATTAAGTTTGGTGTTCCCACACCAAAGTAAATCCAGGAGACACACTATGCATACTAACTAAGTGATTAAGGGCTTGAGAAGCAAGCAACTTTGAGGATTATGCAGGACATGAGTCAACAATTGAAGACAGTATGCATCTTCACTCAAAGAGAACACAACAGAAGGAAAAATCAAAGGGCTGCAACTTCAAAGGTTGTATCTAAAACTTAATCCTTGCTGCTGTGAAATGTTTTGAATCTGGAAACCATTGTATGTCTTGCTAAAGTGTTTATCTAGTTGCAAGTGAAATTGTTTGCTAAAAATGCTAAGTCTGCACAATGCTTGTTATCCATCACTTAGCTTGAAAATTGTTTTGTCTCCCATATGCTAAGTCTGCACACGCTACCTCTTTTCCTTGATTTTCTTGGCACCAAAGTAAGGCTTAGTTCCTTGCTTCTTCATGGTACCGTGTTCGATCCTTGTGGCAAGCAAAGGTGAACTTTTTCTTTGAATTTCTTCCCTTGGTGAGCCCGATACTGCCCTTGAGGAGGGCAGGGCAATGTTTTGTTCTTCTTGATTTATGGCACCAATTTGTGCTCTGCCCTTGTAGTGGGCAGGGCAGTGTTGCCTCTCAAGCCTTGTTTTCTTATGTTGCCCTCCTAGAGGGTAGTGTGTCCTTGTGGAGGGCAATGCTTGCTTCCTCCTTTCCATGCGCCACACTTTTTCTCTCTTGGGCCATGCTTCCTTAAGCCACGCTTTCCTCTTTTCTTCTTTTCTTCACCTACAATAAACCAAAACAACCACTCCAAGTATCACTAAATTCACAAGGCTTATAAATCAATTAAAAATCAATTAAATTCATCTTAAACCTCATGAGTTAACATTAATTTCATGGTGGTTGTTTGATTTAAAGAAGTAATGCATTTTCACTCCAAATCACTTACTTAGGATGCAAGAAAGTGCATAAAGGCTAATAAAACAAGTGAAATTAGCTTGAAAAATGGGTATATGATGACCAGTCATCACAACACCAAACTTAAATCTTGCTTGTCCCCAAGCAAGCATCAAAACTAAGAGAAAATGAAATGAACAAGAAAAGAAACATATCCTTATTAGGCAAATAGCAGAACTTGATTTATGGAGTCTTTATGCAGACAATGATAACTCAATTATTGTTGCTGTTACATAATATACATCTTTCCTCAAAGGCTTGCTAGACTTGCTGTTATAAGACTTACTTTTTGATTACTCCCTTGCTAACTTTTCTTTCTTATAATGCTTAACAAGCTTATTCTTTTGGAGGTTTGGTGTCTAATGTTGCAGTAGTAGCCTTTGGCTTTATTTTTCACTCAACATCTTCCACCACAGACACATGGCTCACTATTTCTTCCTAGGATCATTGATGCCCAGCATCTCTTTGGATAACTAAATGTTCTGTATCTAAGTTGCTCTTTATTGTGGACTTTCAATTGGCCATCCCAAATCAGTTGATCTAAGTGACCGGGTTTTAAAATACCCCTTAGAATTTACTTATCCAAGCATATCTTAGTACAAGAACACCACAGGCATATGTCCTAGGGTCCAAGCTATTGGTGTCCAACCTTTATTCTTTGTTTTTCTTGCCATTTTGGCTTTTTCTTCTTCCTTTTCTTTCTGTTTTTGTTCCCAAGGGCTTTTTCTTTTATTGATAAGAATCTTTGTAACAGCAAGCTAACTCTCTCTTAAATGAAAATGATATTATGCAACAATTATTTCATGAGTTATGCATTTAATCAAACATATATACCACCATTAACTTCCATTCTACTTATGCAACATTGGATATTTACTTTTCAATTCAAACAATTCTCTTTTATTCAAGCATATGGGAAACAAAACAAAATTCAGGCTAAGTGATGAATGACAAGCATTATGCAGATTAGCATTCTTAATCAAGCAATTTCACTTGCAACTAAATAAACACTTTAGCAGGATATATAATGGTTCCCATGTTCAAAACAATACACAGCAGCAAGGATTAAGTTTAGATACAACCTTTGAAGTTGCAGCCCTTTGATTCTTCCTTCTGTTGTGTTTTCTTTGAGTTAAGATGCACAATATCTTTAATTGTTGACTCATTTCCTGCATAATTCTCAAAGTTGCTTGCTTCTCAAGCCCTTAATTGCATGGTTAGTGTGCATAAATTGAGTGTGGCTCTTGGATTTATTTTGGTGTGGGAACACCAAACTTAATTGTTTGCCACTGTCTCAGATGCAATAAGTTAACCATATTTGAAACCCTGTGTCCTTGCTAAAGGTTATGGAATCAAAGCTAGAAAGCAGTTAAATAGTTGAATAATTTGTCTGATTGCTTGGAGCTAGCATTGTGCAGGAAGTGAGAATGTGCTTTTAAGTGAGATTTTTGGTGGAACACCAAACTTAGAATCCTTCATTCTCCCTTAAATTGTTTTGGTGTGCAACACCAAACATAGCTCCTTGCATTGCATACCAATTATTCAACATTTTTATTGAAAAAGCTATGAAAAGAAAACTACCTCAGGTTGGGTTGCCTCCCAACAAGCGCTTCTTTATTGTCACTAGCTTGACATCTTCTGTTTGTACTTCAAGAAGGATTTAGGTTCTGAACCTCTTTTTCCTTGTTCCATTGTCCTCCTAGGTATGGCTTTGCTCTGTGACCATTTGCTGTGAATCGACTCTTTGTTGCTTCATCTAGCAATTCAATACTCCCATAAGGAAAGACCTTAGTTACTAAATATGGACCAGTCCACTTAGATTTAAGCTTGCCATGGAATATCTTGAGTCGTGAGTTGTACAAGAGTACTTGTTGTCCAGGTTTGAATTCTTTCTTCAAAATCTTCCTGTCATGCCATCTCTTGGCTTTTTCCTTGTATATCTTGGTATTTTCATAGGCTTCTAGCCTAAATTCATCCAGCTCATTTAGTTGCAATAACCTTTTCTCCCCTGCTGCTTCAGAATCAAGGTTTAGAAGTTTAGTAGCCCAAAATGCTTTGTGTTCAAGCTCTACAGGGAGATGACAAGATTTGCCATATAATAGCTGAAAGGGGGACTTCCCAATGGGAGTTTTGAAAGCTGTCCTGTATGCCCAGAGTGCATCTTCCAACTTCCTAGCCCAATCCTTTCTTGTTCTCCCTACTGTTTTCTCTAGGATTTTCTTCAATTCTCTGTTTGCTAATTCAGCCTACCCATTAGTCTGAGGGTGATATGGTGTGGCTACTTTATGAATAACTCCATATTTATGAAGAAGTCTTTCCATTTGTTTGTTACAAAAGTGACCACCACCATCACTGATAAGACCCTTGGGTACCCCATATCTAGTGAAAATGTGCTTCTTGAGGAATTGAAGGACAATTTGTGCATCGCAAGTAGTTGTGGCTATGGCTTCCACCCACTTTGAAACATACTCCACTGCTATCAAGATATATCTGAAGGAATAGGAAGGGGGAAAGGGTCCCATGAAATCAATGCCCCATAGATCAAATAATTCTAATTCCAAAATGAATTTTTTTATTTAGTTTAAGCAAAAATACAAACAGTTAGTGTGTTAGAGAAACAGAAAAGCAAAAGTGCTTGATCTAGACCTCCACTTCACTTAATCATTGTCAATCTATTTCAATCTCCGGCAACAGCGCCAAAAACTTGATGTGCGGAAAACGATCCGACACAAAACTCACCGGCAAGTGTACCGGGTCGCATCAAGTAATAATAACTCACATGAGTGAGGTCGATCCCACAGGGATTGAAGGATTGAGCAATTTTAGTTTAGTGGTTGATTTAGTCAAGCGAATCAAGTGTTGGTTGAGTGATTTTGTATCCAACAGTAAGTAAACAACAGAAAATGTAAAGGGAGAAGGGAAGAATTGAAGAAATTAAAAGGAACTGAAAGTAAAAGGACTGAATCTTAAAGAACAAGAAATTAAATGACTGAAACTTAAAGTGCAAGAAATGTAAATTGTAGTAACTTAAAGTGCAAGGAATATAAATTGCTTGAATGAAAAAGGGATTTGAGGATTGGGATATCAGAATCTAAGTAAAGAGAAATTGAATTGCAACAATTGATAGAATAGAAATTGAATTAGAAGTAATTAAAACTCAAACAGTAAGGAAATTAATTGTAGCAGAGGTTCACAGAAGAACCAAAAGGAAAATGTGATCTCCGGACTCCAGAGACTAGATAGCAAAGTCTAGATCTCAATTGCCTTCCCATATCCAAATTCTCAAAGCAATTAACAAGAAATTAAAGAAGAAGCAGTAAAGGGAATGTAAATGAACTCAATTATGCAGAAGAAAAATTAAAGAGCTCTTGAGTGGAGATTGAGACAGAATTTCCTCAATTCTTAACACCCAAGACTCAAACAAGAAAAGTAAAAATGCCCAAGCAAGAACCAGGAAGAAGAGAGATCAATTCTCCTCCCAAATTCCCAGAAATCTCGGTCAAGTCTCTCAAGGAAAAAGTTGCAAAATAAAAGTGAATATTCAAAGCTCAAAGCCAAAAGTTCAAAGTTCAAAAGTCAAGTAAAAAGTCAAAGTAAAAGTCCTAATTACATCAAACTAGCTCCTATTTATACACTTTCTATTCTTGGATCTTGGAATTTGGATGGGCTTTTGATTTGGTGAAGAAATGAATTAAATTGGATTTTTAATTCAATTTTTGGCACAAGCACATTTGCTTCCAGGAGGCTGCCCTGCCCTTGTGGAGGACAGGGTAGAAAATGATGCGTGCGGCCCATTGGTGCGTGCGTGTGATGCGTTGGTGTGTGCAGGACGCTGCCCTGCCCTTGCGGATGGCAGGGCAGAACTTTTTGGCGCGCCAGAATGGTGCCTGTGCGTGCTGCTGGTGCTGCCGAGCCTTCCCTTGGTGCGCCAGAATGGTGCGCTGGCCGTGCCACAACAAAATGCTGCCCTGCCCTTGCGGAGGGCAGGGCAATGTTTCCAAATTGAAGCCCCGTGTTCGAAACTCGGGTGACACACACGCTACCTCTTTTCCTTGATTTTCTTGGCACCAAAGTAAGGCTTAGTTCCTTGCTTCTTCATGGTACCGTGTTCGATCCTTGTGGCAAGCAAAGGTGAACTTTTTCTTTGAATTTCTTCCCTTGGTGAGCCCGATACTGCCCTTGAGGAGGGCAGGGCAATGTTTTGTTCTTCTTGATTTATGGCACCAATTTGTGCTCTGCCCTTGTAGTGGGCAGGGCAGTGTTGCCTCTTGGTGCACGAAATTGCAATAACACTTTTGCAATCCCGCACAACTAACCAGCAAGTGCACTGGGTCGTCCAAGTAATACCTTGCGTGAGCAAGGGTCGATCCCACGGAGATTGTCGGCTTGAAGCAAGCTATGGTTATCTTGTAAATCTTAGTTAGGATATCAGAAATTATCAGGATTGTTTGTGAAAAGCGAAAGAACATGAAATAGTTACTTGTTTTGCAGTAATGGAGAATAGGTTGAGGTTTGGAGATGCTCCATCTTCTGAATCTCTGCTTTCCTGCTGTCTCCTTCTTCAGTCACGCAAGTCTCCTTCCATGGCAAGCTGTATGTAGGGTTTCACCATTGTCAGTGGCTACCTCCCATCCTCTCATTGGAACGATTCCTAATGCCCTGTCACGGCACGGCATTCCATCTGTCGGTTCTCAATCAGACCGGAGTAGAATCCAGTGATTCTTTTGGCGTCTGTCACTAACGCCCCGCCTTCAGGAGATTGAAGCACGTCACAGTCATTCAGTCATAGAATCCTACTCAGAATACCACAGACAAGGTTTAGACCTTCCGGATTCTCTTGAATGCCGCCATCAGTCTAGCTTATACCACGAAGATTCCGATTAAAGAATCCAAGAGATAACTACTTAATCTAAGGTAGAACGGAGGTGGTTGTCAGTCACACGTTCATGGTTGAGAATGATGATGATTGTCACGGATCATCACATTCATCCAGATTAAGAACAAGCATTATCTTGGAATGGAAGCAAGCATGATTGAATGAGAAACAGTAGTAATTGCATTAATCCATCAAGACACAGCAGAGCTCCTCACCCCCAACCATGGGGTTTAGAGACTCATGCTGTGGAAGAAAACGTGTACAATGTCATAAGGTAATCAAAAGGTCGCCTGAGGTACCGATTACAAAGTCAAAAGGTCCTATAAGTAGTAAACTAGTATCCTAAGGTTTACAGAAATGAGTAAATGACAGAAAAATCTACTTCTGGGCCCACTTGGTGTGTGCTTGGGCTGAGCATTGAAGCTTTTATGTGTAGAGACGTTTTCTGGAGTTAAACGCCAGTTCTCATGCCAGTTTGGGCGTTTAACTCCAAGTTTTATGCCAGTTCCGGCGTTTAACGCTGGAATTTCTGAGGCCGGTTTGCTACGCAGGTTTGGGCCATCAAATCTTGGGCAAAGTATGGACTATTATATATTGCTGGAAAGCCCTGGATGTCTACTTTCCAACGCCGTTGAGAGCGCGCCAATTGGGCTTCTGTAGCTCTAGAAATTCCGCTTCGAGTGCAGGGAGGTCAGAATCCAACAGCATCTGCAGTCCTTTTCAGTCTCTGGATCAGATTTTTGCTCAGAACCTTCAATTTCAGTCAGAAAATACCTGAAATCACAGAAAAACACACAAACTCATAGTAAAGTCCAGAAAAGTGAATTTTAATTAAAAACTAATAAAAATATACTAAAAACTAACTAAAAGATACTAAAAACATACTAAAAACAATGCCAAAAAGTGTACAAATTATCCGCTCATCACAACACCAAACTTAAATTGTTGCTTGTCCCCAAGCAACTGAAAATCAAAATAGGATAAAAAGAAGAGAATATACTATAGATTCCAAAATATCAAAGAAACATAGTTCCAATTAGATGAGCGGGACTAGTAGCTTTTTGCCTCCGAACAGTTTTGGCATCTCACTCTATCCTTTGAAGTTCAGAATGATTGGCATCTATGAGAACTCAGAACTCAGATAATGTTATTGATTCTCCTAGTTAAGTATAATGATTCTTGAACATAGCTAATATATGAGTCTTGGTTGTGGCCCAAAGCACTCTGTCTTCCAGTATTACCACCGGATACACACATGCCACAGACACATAATTGGGTGAACCTTTTCAGATTGTGACTTAGCTTTGCTAAAGTCCCCAATTAGAGGTGTCCAGGGTTCTTAAGCACACTCTTGTTGCCTTGGATCACACTCTATTTCTTTTCTTTTTCTTTTCTCTTTTTTTTTTCGAAATTTTTTTTTTTGTATTCACTGCTTTTTCTTGCTTCAAGAATCAATTTGATGATTTTTCAGATCCTCAATAACAGTTCTCTTTCTCCTCATTCTTTCAAGAGCCAACAAATTTAACATTCTTAAAAACAACAAATTCAAGAGACATATGCACTATTCAAGCATTCATTCAGAAAACAAAAAGTATTGTCACCACATCAAACTAATTTAACTAGTTTCAGAGATAAATTTTGAAACCCTGTACTTCTTGTTCTTTTGTGATTAAAGCATTTTTCTTTTAAGAGAGGTGATGGATTCATAGGACATTCATAACTTTAAGGCATAACTTTAATTTTATTAATTATGTATTAAAAACAAGACTCAAAAATAGATATAGAATGAGACTAGAAAAACGAAGAATAAAAACAAAATAAAGGAAAATAAAAAAAACAAAAAACAGAGGCTCCTAATGATAGAGGTTTTCACAGAGTTAGGACTCAACAACCTTGATTTTGAGAAGTGGATGCTCCCTCAGCTTGAGAGGAGAGCTTTTGGCGCTTCAACTCTTGGAGTTCACGCCCCTGCTTCTCTTGTTCCTTCAGCAATTTGCAGAGCATGCAGTTCTGATTCTGCTGTTCTTCCTTCAGTTGCTCCATAGTCTCTTGCAGCTTGTTAATAGATGCTTCTAGGCTGGACCAGTAGTCAATTCTTGGGAATTCAGGGAGGAATTCCTGCGCCCTCCTCTTGATGGAGTTGTCTTGCACTTGTCCTTCCATTGACTTCTTGGTGATTGGGTGTTCAATGGGTATGAACTCATCTACTCCCATCTTCACCCCAGCCTCTTTACAGAGCAAGGAAATCAAGCTTGGGTAAGCCAGTTTGGCCTCAGTGGAATTCTTATTTGCAATGGTGTAGATCTCACAAGCAATCACATGATGAACCTCCACTTCTTTTCCAAGCATAATGCAGTGAATCATCACTGCTCTCTTGATGGTGACCTCAGAACGGTTGCTAGTGGGCAATATGGAACGCCCAATAAAGTCTAGCCAACCTCTTGCAATTGGCTTGAGGTCTCCCCTCTTGAGTTGGTTTGGGACACCCTTTGAATTGGTTATCCACTTAGTTCCAGGGAGGCATATGTCCTCTAGAACTTGATCCAACCCCTTATCTACTCTCACCATCCTCCTATTAAAGGAATCAGGATCATCTTGCAGTTGAGGCAACTTGAAGATTTCTCTTATTTTGTCCAGATGAAAGTATATAACTTTCCCTCTGACCATGGTTCTGTGGGTATGGTAAGCGGTTCCAGTCATTCTTTGCTTATCTGTTAGCCACAGATTTGAGTAGAATTCCTGAACCATGTTCCTTCCAACCTTTGTCTCAGGATTGGTCAGAACTTCCCAACCTCTGTTTCGAATTTGCTCTTGGATCTCCGGATATTCATCTTCTTTCAGATCAAATTTAACTTCCGGGATCACTGACCTCAGACCCATTATTTTGTGATAATGGTCTTCATGTTCTTTGGTTAAGAACTTCTCTTCATTCCAAAGATTCTTTGGATTAGTCTCTTTCTTTCCTCTTGAGTTGGTTTGTTTTCCCTTGGGAGCTATGATCTTGATAGATCTTAGCTTAGTGATCACGGAAAAGCACACCAAACTTAGAGGTTTTGCTTGTCCTCAAGCAAAAAGAAAAGAAAGAAGAGAAGAGAGAGAGAGAGAGAGAGGAAATTCGAATGGTGTGAGGAAAGAGGGGTGAGGAACGTTCATTTATAGAGTGGGGGGAGGAAAATTTCGAAAACAAAAGAGAGATTTGAAAGGAAATTTGAAAAGATTTTGAAAAAATTTGAGAAAAGGGTGAGTTTTTGAAGAAGATTTGAGATTATTTTGAAATAGATTTGAAGAATGGTTTTGATTTGTGCAGATTTGAAAGTGAATGATGAAAGGTTGAAGTGCATTTATGTAGAAGATTATGGTTAAAAAAAGGAAAGTTTGAAAAAAATTGAGTTGAAAACAAAAATGTGGTTCCCCCACCTTTCTGGCGTTAAACGCCCAGAATGGCACCCATTCTGGCGTTTAACGCCCACTTGGCACCCTTTTTGGGCGTTTAACGCCCAGCCAGGTACCCTGGCTGGCGTTAAACGCCAGAAAACCTTCCTCACTGGGCGTTTTTCTGAACGCCCAGTGATGCTGCACACCTGGCGTTAAACGCCCAGAATGGTACCCATTCTGGCGTTTAACGCCCAAAATGGTACCATTCCTGGCGTTAAACGCCCAGAATGGCACCCATTCTGGCGTTTAACGCCCAAAATGCACCTTACTGGCGTTTTTTCGCCAGTAAGCTCATTTTCTCTGCTTTTTGAGCTGAATCCTTCTGTAACTCTGTGAATTCCTTCATTTTTGATATTTGCCTCTGTAAGAACAATTCAAACAACCTACTAATGACTGGGTTGCCTCCCAGTAAGCGCTTCTTTACTGTCTTTAGCTGGACTTTCACTGAGAATCACTCTAGTCTCAGTTTTAAGCACTCCTGCTCAAAGTTTCCTTCAAGATAATGTTTGATTCTCTGTCCATTAACAATGAACTTCTTATCAGAATCAATATCCTGAAGCTCAACATATCCATATGGTGACACTCCTGTAATCACATATGGACCCCCCCAACGGGATTTGAGTTTTCCTGGAAACAGTTTGAGCCTAGAGTTGAAGAGCAGAACTTTTTGTCCTGGCTCAAAGACTCTGGTTGACAATTTCCTGTCATGCCATTTCTTTGCCTTTTCCTTATAAATTTTTGCATTTTCAAAGGCATTGAGTCTGAACTCCTCTAGCTCATTCAGCTGTAGCAGTCTTTTTTCACCAGCTAACTGTGCATCCATGTTTAGGAATCTGGTTGCCCAATAGGCTTTATGTTCCAGTTCCACAGGCAAATGGCAGGCCTTCCCATACACCAATTGGTATGGAGAGGTGCCTATAGGAGTCTTGAATGCTGTTCTGTATGCCCACAGAGCATCATCCAAGCTCTTTGCCCAATCCTTTCTTCGGGCCATCACAGTCCGTTCTAGGATTCTTTTTAGTTCTCTGTTAGAGACCTCTGCTTGCCCATTTGTCTGTGGATGATACGGAGTTGCCACTTTGTGGCTAATTCCATATCTAACCATAGCAGAGTATAGTTGTTTATTGCAGAAATGAGTGCCCCCATCACTGATTAGCACTCTGGGAACGCCAAATCTGCTGAAAATGTTCTTCTGGAGGAATTTCAGTACAGTCTTAGTATCATTAGTGGGTGTAGCAATTGCTTCTACCCACTTAGATACATAGTCCACTGCCACCAGAATGTAAGTGTTTGAGTATGATGGTGGGAATGGCCCCATGAAGTCAATTCCCCATACATCAAACAGCTCTATCTCTAATATCCCTTGTTGAGGCATGGCATATCCATGAGGCAGGTTACCAGCTCTTTGGCAACTGTCACAGTTACGCACAAACTCTCGAGAATCTTTATAGAGAGTAGGCCAGTAGAAGCCACATTGGAGGACTTTAGTGGCTGTTCGCTCACTTCCAAAATGTCCTCCATACTGTGATCCATGGCAGTGCCATAGGATCCTCTGTGCTTCTTCTCTGGGTACACACCTGCGGATCACTCCGTCAGCACATCTCTTAAAGAGATATGGTTCATCCCAAAGGTAGTATTTGGCATCTGAAATTAATTTCTTTCTCTGCATGTAACTGTACTCTTTGGGTATGAACCTCACAGCTTTATAGTTTGCAATGTCTGCAAACCATGGAGCTTCCTGAATGGCAAATAATTGCTCATCTGGGAAAGTCTCAGAAATCTCAGTAGAAGGGAGGGACGCCCCAACTACTGGCTCTATTCTGGACAGATGATCAGCTACCTGATTCTCTGTCCCTTTTCTGTCTCTTATTTCTATATCAAACTCTTGCAGAAGCAACACCCATCTTATAAGCCTGGGTTTTGAATCCTGCTTTGTGAGTAAGTATTTAAGAGCAGCATGGTCAGTGTACACAATCACTTTGGATCCTACTAGGTAGGATCTAAACTTGTCAATGGCATAAACCACTGCAAGTAATTCTTTTTCTGTGGTTGTGTAATTCTTCTGTGCATCATTTAGAACACGGCTGGCATAATAAATGACATGCAGAAGTTTATTATGCCTCTGTCCCAACACTGCACCAATGGCATGATCACTGGCATCACACATTAATTCAAATGGTAATGCCCAATCTGGTGCAGAGATAACTGGTGCTGTGACCAGCTTAGCTTTCAGGGTCTCAAATGCCTGCAGACACTCATTATCAAAGATAAATGGAGTGTCAGCAGCTAGCAGATTACTCAGAGGTTTGGCAATTTTCGAAAAATCCTTGATAAACCTTCTGTAAAATCCTGCATGTCCCAGAAAGCTTCTGATTGCCTTAACATTGGCAGGTGGTGGTAATTTTTCAATTACCTCTACCTTTGCCTTATCCACCTCTATTCCCCTGCTTGAAATTTTGTGCCCAAGGACAATTCCTTCAGTCACCATAAAGTGACATTTCTCCCAGTTTAAAACCAGGTTAGTCTCTTGGCATCTTTTCAGGACAAGTGATAGGTGGTTAAGACAGGAGCTGAATGAGTCTCCATATACTGAAAAGTCATCCATGAAGACTTCCAGAAATTTCTCTACCATATCTGAAAAGATAGAGAGCATGCACCTCTGAAAGGTTGCAGGTGCATTGCACAGACCAAAAGGCATTCTCCTATAGGCAAACACGCCTGAAGGGCAGGTGAATGCTGTTTTCTCTTGGTCCTGAGGGTCTACTGCAATTTGGTTGTAGCCTGAATAGCCATCCAAAAAGCAGTAATAGTCATGGCCAGCTAGTCTTTCTAGCATTTGGTCTATGAATGGTAAAGGAAAATGATCCTTTCTGGTGGCTGTATTGAGCCTTCTGTAGTCAATACACATGCGCCACCCTGTGACTGTCCTTGTGGGAACCAGTTCATTTTTTTCATTATGAACCACTGTCATGCCTCCCTTTTTGGGAACAACTTGGACAGGGCTCACCCAGGGGCTATCAGAAATAGGATAAATGATCCCAGCCTCTAGTAATTTAGTGACCTCTTTCTGCACCACCTCCTTCATGGCTAGATTTAGCCTCCTCTGTGGTTGAACCACTGGTTTGGCATTATCCTCCAACAGGATCTTGTGCATGCATCTAGCTGGGCTAATGCCCTTAAGATCACTTATGGACCACCCAAGAGCTGTCTTGTGTGTCCTTAGCACTTGAATCAGTGCTTCCTCTTCCTGTGAATTTAAAGTAGAGCTTATAATCACTGGAAAAGTGTCACCCTCTCCCAGAAATGCATATTTCAAGGATGATGGTAATGGTTTGAGTTCAGGCTTGGGAGGCTTATCCTCCTCCTGAGGAATTTTCGAAAATTCCTTTACTTCCTCTAGTTCTTCTTGATCAGGTTGAGCATCTTTGAAGATGTCCTCAAGCTCTGATTCTAGGCTTTCAGCCATATTGATCTCTTCTACCAGAGAATCAATAATGTCAACGTCCATGCAGTCTTCTGGTGTGTCTGGATGCTGCATAGCTTTCACAGCATTCAACTTGAACTCATCCTCATTGACTCTCAGGGTTACTTCCCCTTTATGTACATCAATGAGAGTTCGTCCAGTTGCTAGGAAAGGTCTTCCTAGAATGAGAGTTGCACTTTTGTGCTCCTCCATTTCCAGCACCACAAAGTCAGTTGGAAAGGCAAATGGCCCAACCTTGACAATCATGTCCTCTATTATGCCTGATGGGTGTTTAATGGAACCATCAGCAAGTTGGAGGCATATCCTGGTTGGTTTGACTTCTCCAGTCAACCCAAGCTTTCTGATAGTGGATGCAGGTATTAGATTGATGCTTGCTCCAAGATCACATAGGGCTATCTTGGTGCAGGCGCCTTCTAATGTGCAGGGTATCATAAAGCTTCCAGGATCTTGAAGCTTTTCTGGTAAGCTTTTCAAAATGACTGCACTGCATTCTTCAGTGAGAAACACTTTTTCAGTTTCTCTCCAATTCTTCTTATGGCTTAAGATCTCTTTCATGAACTTAGCATAAGAGGGTATTTGCTCAAGTGCCTCTGCAAACGGAATCTTTATTTCAAGAGTCCTTAGATAGTCTGCAAAGCGGGCAAATTGCTTATCCTGTTCCGCTTTGCGGAGTTTCTGAGGATAAGGCATCTTGGCTTGATATTCTTCAACCTTAGATGCTGCAGGTTTATTCCGTACAGAAATGGTTGAAGAGGCCTTGTTAGGGGGATAATCATCAGAACTCTCAGGTGCCTGATTCTCCTTGGGCGTTTGAACGCCAGGAGTGGATGAAGTTTGGGCGTTAAATGCCAACTTCTCCCCCTTTTCTGGCGTTTGAACGCCAGAACTGGGCAGGGAATGGGCGTTTAACGCCAGCTTTCCTCCCTGTTCTGGCGTTTGAATGCCAGTATTGGGCAAGGAATGGGCGTTTAACGCCAACTTTCCTTCCCTTTCTGGCGTTTGAACGCCAATAATATTCCTCTCTGGGCTCTTACTGTCCTCAGAGGGATTTTGAACAGTGGCTTGGTCATCCTCTGTCAACTGTTCCTTAATTGACTTCTTGCTCTTTTGAGCAGTGGCATTCAGTGTTTTCCCACTCCTCAGTTGAACTGCTTGACATTCTTCTGTTATTTGTTTAGATATTTGCTGTTTTGCTTGATTCAACTGCAGTTCTATGCTCTTGTTAGCAACCTTAGTATCATGGAGCATTTCTTTAAATTCTGCTAACTGTTCTGTCATCAGGAGTAATTGTTGATTAATCTCATTCATCTGTTCTTGAGGATCAGGATCATTGACTACTGCCATGACCTCTTCTTGTGGAACGAATTCCTTGCTAGAATATAAGTATTGGTTTCTAGCAACAATGTCTATAAGCTCTTGAGCTTCTTCAATTGTCTTTCTCATGTGTATAGATCCACCAGCTGAGTGGTCTAAAGACATCTGAGCTTTTTCTGTAAGCCCATAATAGAAGATGTCTAACTGTACCCACTCTGAAAACATTTCAGAGGGGCATTTTCTGAGCATACCTCTATACCTCTCCCAGGCATCATAAAGGGATTCATTATCCTCTTGTTTAAAGCCTTGGATGTCCAGCCTTAGCTGTGTCATCCTTTTTGGAGGGTAAAAATGATTCAGGAATTTTTCTGATAACTGTTTCCATGTCTTTATGCTTGCTGTAGGTTGGTTATTCAACCACCTTTTTGCTTGATCTTTTACAGCAAATGGAAACAATAACAGTCTGTAGACATCCTGATCCACCTCTTTATCATGTATTGTGTCAGCAATTTGTAAGAACTGTGCCAGAAACTCAGTAGGTTCTTCCTCTGGAAGACCGGAATACTGACAATTTTGCTGCACTATGATAATGAGTTGAGGGTTTAGCTCAAAGCTGCTTGCTTTGATGGGAGGTACACAGATGCTACTCCCATATGCAGCTGTACTGGGGTTGGCATAGGACCCCAGAGTCCTTCTGGACTGGTTAATTCCACTTAAGTCCATAATGGACAAAAGGGAAATGATAATAATTGCAAAGAGATAAATTTTGTTTTTTTTTTTTTTTTTGAAATAACCGAAAAATAAAAATAAAAACAAAAAGGAAATTTAAAATAAAGATTCGAAAATCAAAAGGAAAATAAAATAAGATTTCGCAAATTAGAAAGAAAATAAAATCAAAGGAAATTGAGAGCTGAATCAATTAGTTAATTAAAAAGAGATTTTGAAAACAGCAATTAAGAAGATATGATTGAAAAGTTTTTATGAAAAAGATTTGATTTTTTTTTTTTTAAAAAAGAGGAAAGAGAAAAACACAAAAGGACACCAAACTTAAAATTTTAGAAAATCAAACACTATTTTTTTCGAAAATTTTAAAGGAAAAACACAAAGAGGACACCAAACTTAAAACTTTTATGAATCAAAAAGGGACTAAGAACATGCAAAAATCGAAAATCAAAAAGAAAAACAAAAGCATGCAAATGACACCAAACTTAAAATATGAAACTAGACTCACTAAAAGACTCTAAACCAACAAAAATAAAACAGTCCTAATCTAAGCAACAAGACAAGCCGTCAGTTGTCCAAACTCGAACAATCCCCGGCAACGGCGCCAAAAACATGGTGCACGAAATTGCAATAACACTTTTGCAATCCCGCACAACTAACCAGCAAGTGCACTGGGTCGTCCAAGTAATACCTTGCGTGAGCAAGGGTCGATCCCACGGAGATTGTCGGCTTGAAGCAAGCTATGGTTATCTTGTAAATCTTAGTTAGGATATCAGAAATTATCAGGATTGTTTGTGAAAAGCGAAAGAACATGAAATAGTTACTTGTTTTGCAGTAATGGAGAATAGGTTGAGGTTTGGAGATGCTCCATCTTCTGAATCTCTGCTTTCCTGCTGTCTCCTTCTTCAGTCACGCAAGTCTCCTTCCATGGCAAGCTGTATGTAGGGTTTCACCATTGTCAGTGGCTACCTCCCATCCTCTCATTGGAACGATTCCTAATGCCCTGTCACGGCACGGCATTCCATCTGTCGGTTCTCAATCAGACCGGAGTAGAATCCAGTGATTCTTTTGGCGTCTGTCACTAACGCCCCGCCTTCAGGAGATTGAAGCACGTCACAGTCATTCAGTCATAGAATCCTACTCAGAATACCACAGACAAGGTTTAGACCTTCCGGATTCTCTTGAATGCCGCCATCAGTCTAGCTTATACCACGAAGATTCCGATTAAAGAATCCAAGAGATAACTACTTAATCTAAGGTAGAACGGAGGTGGTTGTCAGTCACACGTTCATGGTTGAGAATGATGATGATTGTCACGGATCATCACATTCATCCAGATTAAGAACAAGTATTATCTTGGAATGGAAGCAAGCATGATTGAATGAGAAACAGTAGTAATTGCATTAATCCATCAAGACACAGCAGAGCTCCTCACCCCCAACCATGGGGTTTAGAGACTCATGCTGTGGAAGAAAACGTGTACAATGTCATAAGGTAATCAAAAGGTCGCCTGAGGTACCGATTACAAAGTCAAAAGGTCCTATAAGTAGTAAACTAGTATCCTAAGGTTTACAGAAATGAGTAAATGACAGAAAAATCCACTTCCGGGCCCACTTGGTGTGTGCTTGGGCTGAGCATTGAAGCTTTTATGTGTAGAGACGTTTTCTGGAGTTAAACGCCAGTTCTCATGCCAGTTTGGGCGTTTAACTCCAAGTTTTATGCCAGTTCCGGCGTTTAACGCTGGAATTTCTGAGGCCGGTTTGCTACGCAGGTTTGGGCCATCAAATCTTGGGCAAAGTATGGACTATTATATATGCTGGAAAGCCCTGGATGTCTACTTTCCAACGCCGTTGAGAGCGCGCCAATTGGGCTTCGGTAGCTCCAGAAAATCCGCTTCGAGTGCAGGGAGGTCAGAATCCAACAGCATCTGCAGTCCTTTTCAGTCTCTGGATCAGATTTTTGCTCAGAACCTTCAATTTCAGTCAGAAAATACCTGAAATCACAGAAAAACACACAAACTCATAGTAAAGTCCAGAAAAGTGAATTTTAATTAAAAACTAATAAAATATACTAAAAACTAACTAAAAGATACTAAAAACATACTAAAAACAATGCCAAAAAGTGTACAAATTATCCGCTCATCACAACACCAAACTTAAATTGTTGCTTGTCCCCAAGCAACTGAAAATCAAAATAGGATAAAAAGAAGAGAATATACTATAGATTCCAAAATATCAAAGAAACATAGTTCCAATTAGATGAGCGGGACTAGTAGCTTTTTGCCTCCGAACAGTTTTGGCATCTCACTCTATCCTTTGAAGTTCAGAATGATTGGCATCTATGAGAACTCAGAACTCAGATAATGTTATTGATTCTCCTAGTTAAGTATAATGATTCTTGAACATAGCTAATATATGAGTCTTGGCTGTGGCCCAAAGCACTCTGTCTTCCAGTATTACCACCGGATACACACATGCCACAGACACATAATTGGGTGAACCTTTTCAGATTGTGACTTAGCTTTGCTAAAGTCCCCAATTAGAGGTGTCCAGGGTTCTTAAGCACACTCTTGTTGCCTTGGATCACACTCTATTTCTTTTCTTTTTCTTTTCTCTTTTTTTTTCGAAAATTTTTTTTTTTTGTATTCACTGCTTTTTCTTGCTTCAAGAATCAATTTGATGATTTTTCAGATCCTCAATAACAGTTCTCTTTCTCCTCATTCTTTCAAGAGCCAACAAATTTAACATTCTTAAAAACAACAAATTCAAGAGACATATGCACTATTCAAGCATTCATTCAGAAAACAAAAAGTATTGTCACCACATCAAACTAATTTAACTAGTTTCAGAGATAAATTTTGAAACCCTGTACTTCTTGTTCTTTTGTGATTAAAGCATTTTTCTTTTAAGAGAGGTGATGGATTCATAGGACATTCATAACTTTAAGGCATAACTTTAATTTTATTAATTATGAATTAAAAACAAGACTCAAAAATAGATATAGAATGAGACTAGAAAAACGAAGAATAAAAACAAAATAAAGGAAAATAAAAAAAACGAAAAACAGAGGCTCCTAAAGATAGAGGTTTTCACAGAGTTAGGACTCAACAACCTTGATTTTGAGAAGTGGATGCTCCCTCAGCTTGAGAGGAGAGCTTTTGGCGCTTCAACTCTTGGAGTTCACGCCCCTGCTTCTCTTGTTCCTTCAGCAATTTGCAGAGCATGCAGTTCTGATTCTGCTGTTCTTCCTTCAGTTGCTCCATAGTCTCTTGCAGCTTGTTAATAGATGCTTCTAGGCTGGACCAGTAGTCAATTCTTGGGAATTCAGGGAGGAATTCCTGCGCCCTCCTCTTGATGGAGTTGTCTTGCACTTGTCCTTCCATTGACTTCTTGGTGATTGGGTGTTCAATGGGTATGAACTCATCTACTCCCATCTTCACCCCAGCCTCTTTACAGAGTAAGGAAATCAAGCTTGGGTAAGCCAGTTTGGCCTCAGTGGAATTCTTATTTGCAATGGTGTAGATCTCACAAGCAATCACATGATGAACCTCCACTTCTTTTCCAAGCATAATGCAGTGAATCATCACTGCTCTCTTGATGGTGACCTCAGAACGGTTGCTAGTGGGCAATATGGAACGCCCAATAAAGTCTAGCCAACCTCTTGCAATTGGCTTGAGGTCTCCCCTCTTGAGTTGGTTTGGGACACCCTTTGAATTGGTTATCCACTTAGTTCCAGGGAGGCATATGTCCTCTAGAACTTGATCCAACCCCTTATCTACTCTCACCATCCTCCTATTAAAGGAATCAGGATCATCTTGCAGTTGAGGCAACTTGAAGATTTCTCTTATTTTGTCCAGATGAAAGTATATAACTTTCCCTCTGACCATGGTTCTGTGGGTATGGTAAGCGGTTCCAGTCATTCTTTGCTTATCTGTTAGCAACAGATTTGAGTAGAATTCCTGAACCATGTTCCTTCCAACCTTTGTCTCAGGATTGGTCAGAACTTCCCAACCTCTGTTTCGAATTTGCCCTTGGATCTCCGGATATTCATCTTCTTTCAGATCAAATTTAACTTCCGGGATCACTGACCTCAGACCCATTATTTTGTGATAATGGTCTTCATGTTCTTTGGTTAAGAACTTCTCTTCATTCCAAAGATTCTTTGGATTAGTCTCTTTCTTTCCTCTTGAGTTGGTTTGTTTTCCCTTGGGAGCCATGATCTTGATAGATCTTAGCTTAGTGATCACGGAAAAGCACACCAAACTTAGAGGTTTTGCTTGTCCTCAAGCAAAAAGAAAAGAAAGAAGAGAAGAGAGAGAGAGAGAGAGGAAATTCGAATGGTGTGAGGAAGGAGGGGTGAGGAACGTTCATTTATAGAGTGGGGGGAGGAAAATTTCGAAAACAAAAGAGAGATTTGAAAGGAAATTTGAAAAGATTTTGAAAAAATTTGAGAAAAGGGTGAGTTTTTGAAGAAGATTTGAGATTATTTTGAAATAGATTTGAAGAATGGTTTTGATTTGTGCAGATTTGAAAGTGAATGATGAAAGGTTGAAGTGCATTTATGTAGAAGATTATGGTTAAAAAAGGAAAGTTTGAAAAAAATTGAGTTGAAAACAAAAATGTGGTTCCCCCACCTTTCTGGCGTTAAACGCCCAGAATGGCACCCATTCTGGCGTTTAACGCCCACTTGGCACCCTTTTTGGGCGTTTAACGCCCAGCCAGGTACCCTGGCTGGCGTTAAACGCCAGAAAACCTTCCTCACTGGGCGTTTTTCTGAACGCCCAGTGATGCTGCACACCTGGCGTTAAACGCCCAGAATGGTACCCATTCTGGCATTTAACGCCCAAAATGGTACCATTCCTGGCGTTAAACGCCCAGAATGGCACCCATTCTGGCGTTTAACGCCCAAAATGCACCTTACTGGCGTTTTTTCGCCAGTAAGCTCATTTTCTCTGCTTTTTGAGCTGAATCCTTCTGTAACTCTGTGAATTCCTTCATTTTTGATATTTGCCTCTGTAAGAACAATTCAAACAACCTACTAATGACTGGGTTGCCTCCCAGTAAGCGCTTCTTTACTGTCTTTAGCTGGACTTTCACTGAGAATCACTCTAGTCTCAGTTTTGAGCACTCCTGCTCAAAGTTTCCTTCAAGATAATGTTTGATTCTCTGTCCATTAACAATGAACTTCTTATCAGAATCAATATCCTGAAGCTCAACATATCCATATGGTGACACTCCTGTAATCACATATGGACCCCCCCAACGGGATTTGAGTTTTCCTGGAAACAGTTTGAGCCTAGAGTTGAAGAGCAGAACTTTTTGTCCTGGCTCAAAGACTCTGGTTGACAATTTCCTGTCATGCCATTTCTTTGCCTTTTCCTTATAAATTTTTGCATTTTCAAAGGCATTGAGTCTGAACTCCTCTAGCTCATTCAGCTGTAGCAGTCTTTTTTCACCAGCTAACTGTGCATCCATGTTTAGGAATCTGGTTGCCCAATAGGCTTTATGTTCCAGTTCCACAGGCAAATGGCAGGCCTTCCCATACACCAATTGGTATGGAGAGGTGCCTATAGGAGTCTTGAATGCTGTTCTGTATGCCCACAGAGCATCATCCAAGCTCTTTGCCCAATCCTTTCTTCGGGCCATCACAGTCCGTTCTAGGATTCTTTTTAGTTCTCTGTTAGAGACCTCTGCTTGCCCATTTGTCTGTGGATGATACGGAGTTGCCACTTTGTGGCTAATTCCATATCTAACCATAGCAGAGTATAGTTGTTTATTGCAGAAATGAGTGCCCCCATCACTGATTAGCACTCTGGGAACGCCAAATCTGCTGAAAATGTTCTTCTGGAGGAATTTCAGTACAGTCTTAGTATCATTAGTGGGTGTAGCAATTGCTTCTACCCACTTAGATACATAGTCCACTGCCACCAGAATGTAAGTGTTTGAGTATGATGGTGGGAATGGCCCCATGAAGTCAATTCCCCATACATCAAACAGCTCTATCTCTAATATCCCTTGTTGAGGCATGGCATATCCATGAGGCAGGTTACCAGCTCTTTGGCAACTGTCACAGTTACGCACAAACTCTCGAGAATCTTTATAGAGAGTAGGCCAGTAGAAGCCACATTGGAGGACTTTAGTGGCTGTTCGCTCACTTCCAAAATGTCCTCCATACTGTGATCCATGGCAGTGCCATAGGATCCTCTGTGCTTCTTCTCTGGGTACACACCTGCGGATCACTCCGTCAGCACATCTCTTAAAGAGATATGGTTCATCCCAAAGGTAGTATTTGGCATCTGAAATTAATTTCTTTCTCTGCATGTAACTGTACTCTTTGGGTATGAACCTCACAGCTTTATAGTTTGCAATGTCTGCAAACCATGGAGCTTCCTGAATGGCAAATAATTGCTCATCTGGGAAAGTCTCAGAAATCTCAGTAGAAGGGAGGGACGCCCCAACTACTGGCTCTATTCTGGACAGATGATCAGCTACCTGATTCTCTGTCCCTTTTCTGTCTCTTATTTCTATATCAAACTCTTGCAGAAGCAACACCCATCTTATAAGCCTGGGTTTTGAATCCTGCTTTGTGAGTAAGTATTTAAGAGCAGCATGGTCAGTGTACACAATCACTTTGGATCCTACTAGGTAGGATCTAAACTTGTCAATGGCATAAACCACTGCAAGTAATTCTTTTTCTGTGGTTGTGTAATTCTTCTGTGCATCATTTAGAACACGGCTGGCATAATAAATGACATGCAGAAGTTTATTATGCCTCTGTCCCAACACTGCACCAATGGCATGATCACTGGCATCACACATTAATTCAAATGGTAATGCCCAATCTGGTGCAGAGATAACTGGTGCTGTGACCAGCTTAGCTTTCAGGGTCTCAAATGCCTGCAGACACTCATTATCAAAGATAAATGGAGTGTCAGCAGCTAGCAGATTACTCAGAGGTTTGGCAATTTTCGAAAAATCCTTGATAAACCTTCTGTAAAATCCTGCATGTCCCAGAAAGCTTCTGATTGCCTTAACATTGGCAGGTGGTGGTAATTTTTCAATTACCTCTACCTTTGCCTTATCCACCTCTATTCCCCTGCTTGAAATTTTGTGCCCAAGGACAATTCCTTCAGTCACCATAAAGTGACATTTCTCCCAGTTTAAAACCAGGTTAGTCTCTTGGCATCTTTTCAGGACAAGTGATAGGTGGTTAAGACAGGAGCTGAATGAGTCTCCATATACTGAAAAGTCATCCATGAAGACTTCCAGAAATTTCTCTACCATATCTGAAAAGATAGAGAGCATGCACCTCTGAAAGGTTGCAGGTGCATTGCACAGACCAAAAGGCATTCTCCTATAGGCAAACACGCCTGAAGGGCAGGTGAATGCTGTTTTCTCTTGGTCCTGAGGGTCTACTGCAATTTGGTTGTAGCCTGAATAGCCATCCAAAAAGCAGTAATAGTCATGGCCAGCTAGTCTTTCTAGCATTTGGTCTATGAATGGTAAAGGAAAATGATCCTTTCTGGTGGCTGTATTGAGCCTTCTGTAGTCAATACACATGCGCCACCCTGTGACTGTCCTTGTGGGAACCAGTTCATTTTTTTCATTATGAACCACTGTCATGCCTCCCTTTTTGGGAACAACTTGGACAGGGCTCACCCAGGGCTATCAGAAATAGGATAAATGATCCCAGCCTCTAGTAATTTAGTGACCTCTTTCTGCACCACCTCCTTCATGGCTGGATTTAGCCTCCTCTGTGGTTGAACCACTGGTTTGGCATTATCCTCCAACTGGATCTTGTGCATGCATCTAGCTGGGCTAATGCCCTTAAGATCACTTATGGACCACCCAAGAGCTGTCTTGTGTGTCCTTAGCACTTGAATCAGTGCTTCCTCTTCCTGTGAATTTAAAGCAGAGCTTATAATCACTGGAAAAGTGTCACCCTCTCCCAGAAATGCATATTTCAAGGATGATGGTAATGGTTTGAGTTCAGGCTTGGGAGGCTTATCCTCCTCCTGAGGAATTTTCGAAAATTCCTTTACTTCCTCTAGTTCTTCTTGATCAGGTTGAGCATCTTTGAAGATGTCCTCAAGCTCTGATTCTAGGCTTTCAGCCATATTGATCTCTTCTACCAGAGAATCAATAATGTCAACGTCCATGCAGTCTTCTGGTGTGTCTGGATGCTGCATAGCTTTCACAGCATTCAACTTGAACTCATCCTCATTGACTCTCAGGGTTACTTCTCCTTTATGTACATCAATGAGAGTTCGTCCAGTTGCTAGGAAAGGTCTTCCTAGAATGAGAGTTGCACTTTTGTGCTCCTCCATTTCCAGCACCACAAAGTCAGTTGGAAAGGCAAATGGCCCAACCTTGACAATCATGTCCTCTATTATGCCTGATGGGTGTTTAATGGAACCATCAGCAAGTTGGAGGCATATCCTGGTTGGTTTGACTTCTCCAGTCAACCCAAGCTTTCTGATAGTGGATGCAGGTATTAGATTGATGCTTGCTCCAAGATCACATAGGGCTATCTTGGTGCAGGCGCCTTCTAATGTGCAGGGTATCATAAAGCTTCCAGGATCTTGAAGCTTTTCTGGTAAGCTTTTCAAAATGACTGCACTGCATTCTTCAGTGAGAAACACTTTTTCAGTTTCTCTCCAATTCTTCTTATGGCTTAAGATCTCTTTTATGAACTTAGCATAAGAGGGTATTTGCTCAAGTGCCTCTGCAAACGGAATCTTTATTTCAAGAGTCCTTAGATAGTCTGCAAAGCGGGCAAATTGCTTATCCTGTTCCGCTTTGCGGAGTTTTTGAGGATAAGGCATCTTGGCTTGATATTCTTCAACCTTAGATGCTGCAGGTTTATTCCGTACAGAAATGGTTGAAGAGGCCTTGTTAGGGGGATAATCATCAGAACTCTCAGGTGCCTGATTCTCCTTGGGCGTTTGAACGCCAGGAGTGGATGAAGTTTGGGCGTTAAACGCCAACTTCTCCCCCTTTTCTGGCGTTTGAACGCCAAAACTGGGCAGGGAATGGGTGTTTAACGCCAGCTTTCCTCCCTGTTCTGGCGTTTGAACGCCAGTATTGGGCAAGGAATGGGCGTTTAACGCCAACTTTCCTTCCCTTTCTGGCGTTTGAACGCCAATAATATTCCTCTCTGGGCTCTTACTGTCCTCAGAGGGATTTTGAACAGTGGCTTGGTCATCCTCTGTCAACTGTTCCTTAATTGACTTCTTGCTCTTTTGAGCAGTGGCATTCAGTGTTTTCCCACTCCTCAGTTGAACTGCTTGACATTCTTCTGTTATTTGATTAGATATTTGCTGTTTTGCTTGATTCAACTGCAGTTCTATGCTCTTGTTAGCAACCTTAGTATCATGGAGCATTTCTTTAAATTCTGCTAACTGTTCTGTCATCAGGAGCAATTGTTGATTAAGCTCATTCATCTGTTCTTGAGGATCAGGATCATTGACTACTGCCATGACCTCTTCTTGTGGAACGAATTCCTTGCTAGAATATAAGTATTGGTTTCTAGCAACAATGTCTATAAGCTCTTGAGCTTCTTCAATTGTCTTTCTCATGTGTATAGATCCACCAGCTGAGTGGTCTAAAGACATCTGAGCTTTTTCTGTAAGCCCATAGTAGAAGATGTCTAACTGTACCCACTCTGAAAACATTTCAGAGGGGCATTTTCTGAGCATACCTCTATACCTCTCCCAGGCATCATAAAGGGATTCATTATCCTCTTGTTTAAAGCCTTGGATGTCCAGCCTTAGCTGTGTCATCCTTTTTGGAGGGTAAAAATGATTCAGGAATTTTTCTGATAACTGTTTCCATGTCTTTATGCTTGCTGTAGGTTGGTTATTCAACCACCTTTTTGCTTGATCTTTTACAGCAAATGGAAACAATAACAGTCTGTAGACATCCTGATCCACCTCTTTATCATGTATTGTGTCAGCAATTTGTATGAACTGTGCCAGAAACTCAGTAGGTTCTTCCTCTGGAAGACCGGAATACTGACAATTTTGCTGCACTATGATAATGAGTTGAGGGTTTAGCTCAAAGCTGCTTGCTTTGATGGGAGGTACACAGATGCTACTCCCATATGCAGCTGTACTGGGGTTGGCATAGGACCCCAGAGTCCTTCTGGACTGGTTAATTCCACTTAAGTCCATAATGGACAAAAGGGAAATGATAATAATTGCAAAGAGATAAATTTTGTTTGTTTTTTTTTTTTTTGAAATAACCGAAAAATAAAAATAAAAACAAAAAGGAAATTTAAAATAAAGATTCGAAAATCAAAAGGAAAATAAAATAAGATTTCGCAAATTAGAAAGAAAATAAAATCAAAGGAAATTGAGAGCTGAATCAATTAGTTAATTAAAAAGAGATTTTGAAAACAGCAATTAAGAAGATATGATTGAAAAGTTTTTATGAAAAAGATTTGATTTTTTTTTTTTTTAAAAAGAGGAAAGAGAAAAACACAAAAGGACACCAAACTTAAAATTTTAGAAAATCAAACACTATTTTTTTCGAAAATTTTAAAGGAAAAACACAAAGAGGACACCAAACTTAGAACTTTTATGAATCAAAAAGGGACTAAGAACATGCAAAAATCGAAAATAAAAAAGAAAAACAAAAGCATGCAAATGACACCAAACTTAAAATATGAAACTAGACTCACTAAAAGACTCTAAACCAACAAAAATAAAACAGTCCTAATCTAAGCAACAAGACAAGCCGTCAGTTGTCCAAACTCGAACAATCCCCGGCAACGGCGCCAAAAACTTGGTGCACGAAATTGCAATAACACTTTTGCAATCCCGCACAACTAACCAGCAAGTGCACTGGGTCGTCCAAGTAATACCTTGCGTGAGCAAGGGTCGATCCCACGGAGATTGTCGGCTTGAAGCAAGCTATGGTTATCTTGTAAATCTTAGTTAGGATATCAGAAATTATCAGGATTGTTTGTGAAAAGCGAAAGAACATGAAATAGTTACTTGTTTTGCAGTAATGGAGAATAGGTTGAGGTTTGGAGATGCTCCATCTTCTGAATCTCTGCTTTCCTGCTGTCTCCTTCTTCAGTCACGCAAGTCTCCTTCCATGGCAAGCTGTATGTAGGGTTTCACCATTGTCAGTGGCTACCTCCCATCCTCTCATTGGAACGATTCCTAATGCCCTGTCACGGCACGACATTCCATCTGTCGGTTCTCAATCAGACCGGAGTAGAATCCAGTGATTCTTTTGGCGTCTGTCACTAACGCCCCGCCTTCAGGAGATTGAAGCACGTCACAGTCATTCAGTCATAGAATCCTACTCAGAATACCACAGACAAGGTTTAGACCTTCCGGATTCTCTTGAATGCCGCCATCAGTCTATCTTATACCACGAAGATTCCGATTAAAGAATCCAAGAGATAACTACTTAATCTAAGGTAGAACGGAGGTGGTTGTCAGTCACACGTTCATGGTTGAGAATGATGATGATTGTCACGGATCATCACATTCATCCGGATTAAGAACAAGTATTATCTTGGAATGGAAGCAAGCATGATTGAATGAGAAACAGTAGTAATTGCATTAATCCATCAAGACACAGCAGAGCTCCTCACCCCAACCATGGGGTTTAGAGACTCATGCTGTGGAAGAAAACGTGTACAATGTCATAAGGTAATCAAAAGGTCGCCTGAGGTACCGATTACAAAGTCAAAAGGTCCTATAAGTAGTAAACTAGTATCCTAAGGTTTACAGAAATGAGTAAATGACAGAAAAATCCACTTCCGGGCCCACTTGGTGTGTGCTTGGGCTGAGCATTGAAGCTTTTATGTGTAGAGACGTTTTCTGGAGTTAAACGCCAGTTCTCATGCCAGTTTGGGCGTTTAACTCCAAGTTTTATGCCAGTTCCGGCGTTTAACGCTGGAATTTCTGAGGCCGGTTTGCTACGCAGGTTTGGGCCATCAAATCTTGGGCAAAGTATGGACTATTATATATTGCTGGAAAGCCCTGGATGTCTACTTTCCAACGCCGTTGAGAGCGCGCCAATTGGGCTTCTGTAGCTCCAGAAAATCCGCTTCGAGTGCAGGGAGGTCAGAATCCAACAGCATCTGCAGTCCTTTTCAGTCTCTGGATCAGATTTTTGCTCAGAACCTTCAATTTCAGTCAGAAAATACCTGAAATCACAGAAAAACACACAAACTCATAGTAAAGTCCAGAAAAGTGAATTTTAATTAAAAACTAATAAAAATATACTAAAAACTAACTAAAAGATACTAAAAACATACTAAAAACAATGCCAAAAAGTGTACAAATTATCCGCTCATCACCTCTCAAGCCTTGTTTTCTTATGTTGCCCTCCTAGAGGGCAGTGTGCCCTTGTGGAGGGCAATGCTTGCTTCCTCCTTTCCATGCGCCACACTTTTTCTCTCTTGGGCCATGCTTCCTTAAGCCACGCTTTCCTCTTTTCTTCTTTTCTTCACCTACAATAAACCAAAACAACCACTCCAAGTATCACTAAATTCACAAGGCTTATAAATCAATTAAAAATCAATTAAATTCATCTTAAACCTCATGAGTTAACATTAATTTCATGGTGGTTGTTTGATTTAAAGAAGTTATGCATTTTCACTCCAAATCACTTACTTAGGATGCAAGAAAGTGCATAAAGGCTAATAAAACAAGTGAAATTAGCTTGAAAAATGGGTATATGATGACCAGTCATCAGGTCCCCCGCCCCGGGTCCAAGGTTGAGCACGGGCGTCGGGCTGCTGTAAACCCCGATCACCAAAGGACCAAGAAAGGAAACACGTCCATGCACGGCCCATCTAGGCACCACCTAGGGAGCATGGCGTGGTGGAGTTGTTGATGCGCATAAACTTGTTATGCTACGATTTTAGGAAATTGCACGAACGGCAAAATTCCTTCCGGCAAGTGCACCAGTTATCGTCAAGTAAAAAACTCACAATAGAGTGAGGTCGAATCCCACAAGGATTGGTTGAATGAGCAATTCGAAATAGAAGTTTGTTTAGTTGAGCGGAATCAACTCTTGGATGTGAATTGCATAAAGTAAATGTGGCAGGAAACGTAAATTGCAAGGAATTGAAATTGCATAAACTTAAATTGCGAGAATTAAGGTGCAAGAAGTAAATTGCTGAAAGTAAAAGGGAATTGGGGTGATTGCATGAATTGAAATTTGCAGAATGTAAATAGAAAGTGTAGATCAGAAAGAGGGGTTCATTGGGGTCAGGAGATATTGAAATCTCCGAATCAAAACATTTTCATCTCTTCCTCAACCAATGCATTCATTGAATCTTGCTTGGCAATCTTATATGATTGGATCCCAATTCCTTGGCTCACCAATTCTCTCTAAAAACAAACAAATTCCCAATCCCTTGGTTTAAATGTTCATAAGAAGAGATGATGCTTGATCACTGATTATACCACACAGTTTCATGAACCACAATTTGGTAGGATTACATGTCACAATATCCATCCAAACCCCAATCCAATTCACTGTGAGAAAGCTTCTCTAGCATGAATCCATCATTCCTTTCCCAAGGTTCCGAAGGATTCCAATTATGGGTAGTTTCTTTCCCAAGACAACTACCAAATGGAGTTAGATCGAGAAGCTTTCTAACAAAATTCAAGAGAAAAGATTGAATAAGAAGATAAAAACTATTATTGATTCATTGAATTACAATAGAGCTCCCTAACCCAATGAAGGGGGTTTAGTGAGTCATAGCTCTGAATTCAATTACAAAGTATCAAAAATAGCAAAATGATCAAAAGTTCCAAAATGTCCAAAAGTCCCAACTAACTTCAATTCTATCCTATTTATACACTTTCTAAATTGAGCTTCTGTTGTGTTTCTTGGGCTTTGAGGCTTTTCCTTGGTTTCCTTTTGCTTTGGGTTTATGGTCCATAATCCTGATGAGGCTGTGATCCCATTCTGTAACATTCATTGAGCAAACTTAGTGATAAACAAGTAATGACACAAGACTCAACAATTTGAAGTTCCAGACTCATCAATTCTTCCGGCCCAATCCCATAAACCATGATATTCAATTGGGTTTCATACCATAATACGATTAAGTTGAACTTTGTGCTCAAAAGCTAACTTAAACTTCAATATATTTGGCCCAGAAACCCTTTCAAAAAGTGGCGTTTAAGTTGAAGTTTAAGTTTCAGTTTAAGGTTAAACTGAAACTTAAACGTGGAAATGGAAGAAAGTAACTATGGGTTGTGGTATGGTCGAACACGTTTAAGCTTTAGTTTAAGGTTAAACTAAAGCTTAAACGTGGAATAGAAGAAAGCAACCCTGGAGGCAATTTGAGTCGAACACGTTTAACCTCCAATTTGAGGTTAAACTGGAGGTTAAACGTGGAAAATGAAAAGGCAACCCTGGAAGAGAGAAATAGTCGAACACGTTTAACCTCCAGTTTGAGGTCAAACTGGAGGTTAAACGTGGAAAATGAGAAGGCAACCCTGGAGGCAATTTGTGGTCGAACACGTTTAACCTCCAGTTTAAGGTTAAATTGGAGGTTAAACGTGGGAATGAAGAAAGTAGCCCAGGAGTGTGGATAAGTGTCGAACACGTTTAAGCTCCAGTTTGAGGTTAAACTGGAGCTTAAACGTGGAAATGCTCCTTTGGTTAAAGTCTCATTCTGGCGTTTAACCTTCAGTTTAAGGTTAAACTGGAGGTTAAATGCCAGTTTCCTCTTTTCTCAGCTTTCATGATTCTGGCGTTTAACACCCAGTTTAACCTTAAACTGGAGGTTAAACGCCAATTTCAGCTTTGATTCATTTCTCATTCTGGCGTTTAACTTCCAGTTTAAGGTTAAACTGGAGGTTAAACGCCACTTTCAGCATTATATGGCTTGGCAGTTTAAGTTCCAGTTTAAGCTTAAACTGGAGCTTAAACTCCACATGTGATATTCAAGCTTCCTTTATTGATTTTGTTGCTTCCTTGCCTAGCCTCTTCTTCCCTGAAATCATCCAAACAACTGCATCAAGGTCTTGCAAAATTTCATGAGAATTCTTCCATTCATAGCATTCAAGGAATATAACTAAAAACTCATGGAATTTGCATTAAAATTTTCATGTTTGAATGATTTAAGACAAGCATGACTATTTGGCCCAAATGATTACTTAAGGCTCAAGAAAATGCATAAAACAACTAAAAATAAAAGAAAAAGGCTAGTGAAACTAGCCTAAGATGCCTTGGCATCACAACACCAAACTTAATCCTTGCTTGTCCCCAAGCAAGTCCTTAGTTATTTGAGAAGAAAGTATGAAACAGAAAGCAATTACATTGGCTATATTAGCAAGCATTTGAAGTTCATCAGAAGGGTTTTATGCAGAAAGTTGCAGCATCACTTTTTCATTCTTATCAGGTAGGATTATCACTTTTTTATTGCATCCATCAAACACTGCTATGGCCTCTTGTTATTCTTATGTCCTTGGCACTTTTTCCTTTCTTTGTTTTTCTTTTTCTTAGAGCTCCTTTGCTCCTTGTTTGCTCAGTGTCATGTGTTGCACAAGCCTTTGGCATTTTCTTTTTCTTATCAGTGCAGTACACATATCCACTACAGGCATTTTAGTTCACATTTCTTTTTGAGACATTGGTGCCCAGCACCTCTTTGTGTAACTAAATGTTTTGTAGCTAGGTTGCTCTTGATAATGGACTTTTGGTTGATAATCCCGGGTTAGTTAACCCAAGTTACCAAGTGTTGAAACACTCCACAGAACCTATTCATCCAAGCAGATCCTAGTACATAAACACCACAGGCATATGTCTCAAAAGTTCAAACCATTGGTGCCTAGCTTTATTTTCTTAATTCTTTTGCTTTTTGGTTGCCCTTTTTCAGTGGCTTTTCTTCTTCTTTTTCTTTCTTTTTCATGGCCAAAGACATTTATTCATCAAGATCCATAGACAGTATTCAACTTCTACACAAAAAAATGATAATTCTACACTCAATTTCCAGTGAGCTAACTAAACAATCAAGCATGCATACCACCACTTAATTCTACTTGATTTGTCACTAATTGAGCCAAGTTACTTTTGTTCAAACTTTTCTTTTAATTTTTGGAAACAGAACAAGCATGGCAAGCATACATTTAAGCAAGTGAAGTTTATCCAGATACTTAGACTATCACTTATTTGGAAATTAAACAAACAGACAAACAAAAACTGCAATGACTCAAACTTAAAGCAGGGGTGCATGCAAACTTCCAATATCAGCAATTCAAAGTACAAGCAATTAAGTGACAATACAACCTTTTAGCATCTTCTTTGTTGTTCATCATCCTTCCTAGCCTTGGTGTTCTTTTTGATGATGATGTATATTCCTTCCATGAGATTGATTGTCTTCCTGCAAAGCTATTAGAAGTTGCTTGTTCCCCAAGCACTTTGAGAATTGGTTAGCATGCATGTATGTTTGTAGGCCTCTGAACTTAGATTGGTGTGTGAACACCAAACTTAGTTCCTTGCCATATGCAGCAATTTGGATCATATGCAGAAAACCTCATGTGCTTTTATTAAGAAAATAACTATGAACTAGAAAAAAAACTATGAACTAGAAATTAAACTATTGTTTAAGTAGTTTCCCTGATTGGTTGGAGCTAGTAACTAGTCATGCTGAGGTAGAAATGTGCTTTTAATGAAGTTTTTGGTGGAACACCAAACTTAGAATCTCACATTCACCCTTGAATTATTTTGGTGTGCAACACCAAACTTAGCTCCTTGCAATACAGATAAATCTACTTAACTCTTTTATTGAAATAACTAGAAAAGAAAAACTACCTTTGGTTGGGTTGCCTCCCAACAAGCGCTCGTTTACTGTCATTAGCTTGACATGTTGTTCCTGACTTTCTTCCTCTTCCTCCAGTTCGTTAAGAGGAATGACTTCAAGTGGATAAAGGAGCTAGTTAGTGCCCCTTGTTGTAAATGCCTCTTTCCAGCAAGCTTTCCCTTGTGATTGGCTTGAGTGAACTTGCTTGTTGGCTCAGGAGTTGGATTGTTCTTCGACCTTCTCTTCTTCATGGATATGGTCCTTTGTTTCTCGGTCACAATCCTCATTTTGGTGCTTGTTTCTACTGCCTTCACATCCTTGATCTCAGAACTTGGTTGTTGTTGGACAGTTGGAGTATACTGTTCATCAAAAGCTTCCTGAATTTGTGGTTCAATGAACCCTTCCTCTTTGCAACTCTCTGTTTCATTGGAGTGTGATCTCCCTTGATTGACTTTCTCCCTTTCTTGTTCTTCTGATTCCTCCCTTGTGTTTGCCATGGTATCACTAGAAGAATTGTGGGTAGGGATTTGCTTTGATAGATATCCAATTTGTGCTTCTAGCTTTTGAATGGCAGCACCTTGATTTTGTAAGTTGGATATCACTTCTTCCTTAAAGCCTTTCAAATCGGCCACATCTCTGCCCATAGTTGCAAGCATTCCTTCTATCCTGTTTAATTGATCTTGAAATTGTTGGTTCGGATTGGGTTGATGAGGTTGATTATCTTGGCTGTGATATGGTGGCTGGGAGTATGTGTTTTGTGTGGGCTGATAGAGTCCTTGGTTGGAGTGTTGGTAGTGGTATGACTCTTGTGTGTAGTGGAATGAGTCTTGTGGATAGTGAAATGAATTGTATGAATTTGAGAAGGAATTTTGTGCTGAGAAATGCTCAAGTGATGAAGAATTTGGATATGTAAAACTAGGAGGTGAGGTTGGATAATTAAGAGGTGATGGCTCTTGATGAATGGGTTGTGAATAAGTGAAATCTCTTTGGTTTTGATCTTCCCAGCCACAACTTGAGTAGTGATCAAATTCACCAAAACATGGACCATTTTGTGGCTCTGGGAAGTACCCCGTTTCCTGTTCCTGATACTTCCACCCACCATGAGCATAATAACATGAATCATTCTGTGGTGGTGGAGAGTTTCTCATGAATTTTGATTGACCAAAAGATGATGGATACTCCTTTCTTTTTTGCAATGTGCTCAGTCTCAAACAATACTCATCCAAAGATAGTGGAAATTTCATAGTGAGGCAATATCACAAACAGCTGGTGGTTAGTATGCTAACAAGTGAATAAGCAAAGAAAACAAATTAAAATTTGCAGAAATTAGCAGTAATAAACTGAAACAAAAACTATTAACAAAAGAAAAGAAAAATTGCTCAATCTAGTTAACTTCCAATTTGAGAATTGTCAATCGAAAACCAATCCCCGGCAACGGCGCCATAAACTTGATGCGCATAAACTTGTTATGCTACGATTTTAGGAAATTGCACGAACGGCAAAATTCCTTCCGGCAAGTGCACCGGTTATCGTCAAGTAAAAAACTCACAATAGAGTGAGGTCGAATCCCACAAGGATTGGTTGAATGAGCAATTCGAAATAGAAGTTTGTTTAGTTGAGCGGAATCAACTCTTGGATGTGAATTGCATAAAGAAAATGTGGCAGGAAACGTAAATTGCAAGGAATTGAAATTGCATAAACTTAAATTGCGAGAATTAAGGTGCGAGAAGTAAATTGCTGAAAGTAAAAGGGAATTGGGGTGATTGCATGAATTGAAATTTGCAGAATGTAAATAGAAAGTGTAGATCAGAAAGAGGGGTTCATTGGGGTCAGGAGATATTGAAATCTCCGAATCAAAACATTTTCATCTCTTCCTCATCCAATGCATTCAAACCCCAATCCAATTCACTGTGAGAAAGCTTCTCTAGCATGAATCCATCATTCCTTTCCCAAGGTTCCGAAGGATTCCAATTATGGGTAGTTTCTTTCCCAAGACAACTACCCAATGGAGTTAGATCGAGAAGCTTTCTAACAAAATTCAAGAGAAAAGATTGAAGAAGAAGATAAAAACTATTATTGATTCATTGAATTACAATAGAGCTCCCTAACCCAATGAAGGGGGTTTAGTGAGTCATAGCTCTGAATTCAATTACAAAGTATCAAAAATAGCAAAATGATCAAAAGTTCCAAAATGTCCAAAAGTCCCAACTAACTTCAATTCTATCCTATTTATACACTTTCTAAATTGAGCTTCTGTTGTGTTTCTTGGGCTTTGAGGCTTTTCCTTGGTTTCCTTTTGCTTTGGGTTTATGGTCCATAATCCTGATGAGGCTGTGATCCCATTCTGTAACATTCAT
The DNA here is from genome assembly GCF_014773155.1 of Arachis stenosperma. Lineage (NCBI taxonomy): Eukaryota > Viridiplantae > Streptophyta > Magnoliopsida > Fabales > Fabaceae > Arachis > Arachis stenosperma. The sequence continues at coordinate 86,581,276 of NC_080377.1, forward strand.
TGAGCAAACTTAGTGATAAACAAGTAATGACACAAGACTCAACAATTTGAAGTTCCAGACTCATCAATTCTTCCGGCCCAATCCCATAAACCATGATATTCAATTGGGTTTCATACCATAATACGTTTAAGTTGAACTTTGTGCTCAAAAGCTAACTTAAACTTCAATATATTTGGCCCAGAAACCCTTTCAAAAAGTGGCGTTTAAGTTGAAGTTTAAGTTTCAGTTTAAGGTTAAACTGAAACTTAAACGTGGAAATGGAAGAAAGCAACTATGGGTTGTGGTATGGTCGAACACGTTTAAGCTTTAGTTTAAGGTTAAACTAAAGCTTAAACGTGGAATAGAAGAAAGCAACCCTGGAGGCAATTTGAGTCGAACACGTTTAACCTCCAGTTTGAGGTTAAACTGGAGGTTAAATGTGGAAAATGAA
>NC_080377.1:86586705-86591705 GCF_014773155.1 Arachis stenosperma
ATGTAACTTAGCTCAATTGTGAAATTTAAAGAGACAAGATCTCAGGGAATCAAAGAGACTAGAAAACAAGTCTAGATCTCAAACCCTTCCTTGATTCAACAACAGATAGATTGAAAAAGAAAATGAAAATGAAAGCAGTAAGAGAACTTTGATTCAAATTGCAATTCACTAAAATTTTGCAACAAGGCAAACAAAGAGAAATCTCAGAGGGAGAATGAAACAGAATTCCTTCACTTCTCAATCCAAGATTTTGAACAGAATGGAAAATTAAGAGAGAGAGCTCTCAAATCCTAATGCTCCCTAGTGGAGCTTGCCTTTCTAATTCTGCTTCTATTAGAGCCAACCTCCTCTTACAAAGATGGAAATGATGCCTTTATATAGGCTTTACAAAATAAAATGAAATTGAAATTAAAACAAATTACAAAAATGAAAATCCTAATTTAATTGATCCATGTGCCTTTGAGTGATGATGTGGGCTTTGCTTGCTTTGGATTTGAGGAGAAATGGGTTTGGTTGGCCTTGATTCAATTTGGAGAGGAATTGAATTTAAATGAAATTTTGGTTGAATTTTGGCCCATGTTGCTCCCAGGAGGCTGCCCTGCCCTTGTGGAGGGCAGAGCAGGGAAATTGTGCGTGCGGCTCATTGCGTGCGAGCTTGGTGTGTGAGGATGCTGCCCTGCCCTTGTGGAGGGCAGGGCAATGTTACTTTGGTGTGTCTTGTGCGCGCACCACGTTCCTTGACCGTGCCATGATGCGCTTGTGTGCACCAAGCCAAAGCCTTTACTTCCTTGAAGGTCTTGTGTTCGAACCTTGGTGAAAGCACTTGAGAAGCAATTTTTTTCCTTGATTTTCCATGAAGAGCACGACATTGCCCTGCTCTCCAAGAGGGCAGGGCAGAAAATTGAGCGCTACTTTGTTTTGGGGTGAGGCTCCAGCTTCGAGCCTTGGTGGAAGCACTTTGGTTTATTTTCGCTTATTTTTGGCCTTTAAAGATGCCTTTCGTTTATGCCTCAATTGTGCGCCAAATATGGATTGCTATATATCGTTGGAAAGCTCTAAATGTCAGCTTTCTAACGCAACTGGAATCACATCAATTGGACGTCTGTAGCTCAAGTTATAGCCCCTTGAAGTAGGCATGGTCATGCTGTGAACGCCCAGATTTTAACTTAGCGAAATTTTGCTTCCAACCTCACTTTGCATCACGATATTGCCCTGCTCTTGGCAAGGGCAGGGCAGTGTGCGTGCCAGTTGCTTTCTTCTTTGATTTGGTCATGGGCCACGCTTTTAAAAGCGTGGCCTAAGGCTCCAAAGTGTGCTCCAACTTCAAGGTGTGTCCCAAAGCTCTTTTTTTCTCCTTTTTTTGTGCTTCTTTGCTTCTTTTTCTTCTTATTTCCTACAAGATTTATAAAATTAAAAGATCAAGGAAATATACCAATTAAGTATAAAAGCATTCAATATTTAAGCACAATTTATCAATTTCTTGTATGAAAAAGCATAGAAAAATAGGTATATTATGACATGTCATCACAACACCAAACTTAAACCATGCTTGTCCCCAAGCAAGAAAAGAATCATCCAATAAAGATTGACAATCCAAGGTAAGAAGAGTAGCAAGTTAATGTTCATGGCAAGCTAGTTTTCTATGCATGCTACAATTACAAAAGAGATGTAAATGATTGATGCTTCTATCTAGCTCAATTTATGAAATCTTTTCCTTATAATTCTTCCTTGAAACAAGCTTTAGATTTTTTTTTTTTAAGCTTCTCCTTTTGGGTGCTTTGCCCCATGAGTTAATAACAAAGCTACGACTTCTAAATGCTTTGTTTTCAAGTATTACCACTTGATACATAAGCACCACAAGCATTTAATTAGAGGACTTCATTAAGCTCATCATTTTTTTTCTTTTCTTGACTCTCTAATCATTGATGCTCAGAACCTTGAGCTTTAAGGGAGTGCTTTTGCACTTGAGCCTAGCCTTAACTTCTAAGTGTTTTGTTTTCAAGCATTTGGCTTGATACATAAACACCACAAGCACTTAACAAATAAATTGCCATTGGTACTCAGAGCCTTCAGCTTTCTCAATCTTTCCCTTTTTCTTTTCTTGCTTTAATTGTATTTGCTTCTTCAAGGTTTTCATGATTTCAAAAGATTTCACAAAATTTACTAGATGAAAAACTTCAATTAAATAAAATCCAATGCAATTGAGCAACAATCAAACATACTAGCTCTCCAATACTTGTATGCACATGCTAAATTCTTCTTTAATGCCTTGTTTGTTTATGATCATGATACTTTACTGCTTTTGAACTCAGAGAATTCAAGTTGGTAGTTATAATGCCACAGCAACATATTACAAATCAAGATTCAAGCTATGCTTTATTCATACACACATGTAAACAGAGAAGATAATAAGACAATCATGCAATTCAAGTGCTGGAAACAAATTAGAAGAAAAGGAACTCTACAACCTTGTAGTTCATCTTCATTATTGTTGTCCTTTTTCCTCTATTCTTCCTCTTTCCCTTGCCAAACTCAGAATGCTTGCTCATCCTCAAGCAAAAATTAGAACAATGGCTATGGGGCTAGGATGGATCATGAATGTCTTACACAATGAAAAGTTAGTAGTACATGTGTTCTAAGCAAGCAAAATTAAAGATAATAATCAAGGCACAAGAGACAGAGACATTGTGATTGCAAACTTAAGAAGGTGAGCACAATACATTGCATAAAAGATAAGTGGCACACCAAACTTAGTGTGACACTTTCACTTGGAATCAATGCAAGTATCCAGTAAATATTTGAAGCAAATTGTGTTGCATAGCAACACCAAACTTAGAATGCAATCCTATGTCCACTTATTTGAATTAAAACCAAGCAAATGAAACTGTTATTTATTAAGTACAATCACCAAGCCAAGAATCTGTCATTAATGAAGCTCTCTTGGTAATGTATTAACAAACATAGTAAATAAGCAAACTAAAATGAAAGCATTAAAAACAAAGAATTAACTAAAGTAAACAGAATAACAAAATATCAAACCAAAAGAAAATTAACACTGCAAAGACATTATGGTTATGCAGACAAATGGTGTTGCTGAATGATTTGCATAGAAAAATAGGTGGCACACCAAACTTAGAATCTTGGTGTGTCACTTTCATTTTTTTTTGATTTGATGCAATCATCCAAAAAGATTGAAAACAATGTGTTGCATGGCAACACCAAACTTAGAATGTAACCATATGCCAATTTATTGAATTTAAACAAAGCAAAGAATGAAAACAAAGTAGAGAAGAGAAATTATACCTACGGTTGGGTTACCTCCCAACAAGTGCTCTTTTAGTGTCATTAGCTTGACATGTTGCTCTTCACTTTCTTCCTCTTTTTCAAGTTTGTTAAGAGGAATGACCTTAAGGGATGAGAAGTTTCAGCTATTGTCCCCTTTCTTGGTTTCCTCTCAGCAAGCTTTCTTTTGAAATTGGCTTGGTTGAGCTTGCTTGCTTGATTAGGGGGAGGATTGTTTGCAGTTGACTTTTTCTTGAATGTTGTCCTTGATATCTTGGTCACAATCCTCTTCTTGGTGCTTTTGTTAATTGCCTTCACTTCCTTGAATCCAAGTTTTGGTTGCTGTGTGATTGTTGGAGTGATTTCTTTATCAAGAGCCTCTTGCATTGGTGGTTCCATGAGCTTTTCCTTCATGTACTTCTCTACTTCAGTTGAGTGCGACTTCTCTTGAATGTCTTCCTCCCTTTCTTCTTCATGATCCTCCATTAATGCCTCTGGGAGGGAATCTTTGTATTTCATTGTCACCTCAAGTAGCTTTTGTGATTGTAAAATCCTTGGCTCATGTCCCTCATCCTTTATTGCAATTTTACTTGCAACAGAGACCTTTTGTTCTTGTTTTTCCACTTCCTCACTCACAAATTGGTCTTCATCCTCACTGTTTGATGGTTCTAAGTTCCCCCTTGTTTGCTCTAAGGGCCCATTCATCTTCTTGAGGATGATTTCTTTCCAGGATTGGGGTTGTGTGTATCTTTCCACGAGTTTTCTATGTATTTCAGTGGCTTGAAGGTAATCCTCATCTGCTGGTTTAAGAGATGAAGGTAGAGAGTAATTTTGGTGACATGGATATGTTGTGGTGAAGTTGTGTTGAGGGGTGTGGAATGAGTTGTGTGGTTGATGGGATGACTTGTATGGATTTTGGAGGAAACTTTGTGTTGAGGCATAATCAAGTGATGAAGAATTTTCAAATGAGAAACCGGGACGTGAGGTCGGACATTCTCTCATGTGACTTGACTGCTCAGAATTTGCAGTTTCATGGTAATACTCCCAGCCACCGTTAGAATAATGACTTGCATCATTTTGTGGTGGAGGAAAATATCCCATATGATTTTCTTTCTCATCTTGTGTTTCTGAAGCATTTCTCCATGGATTGGAGTGCTCAGAATCTGTGATTTCTTGGTGATATTCCCAACCACCATTAGAGATTGGTGATGGTGGGTGATATCCTATAAAATTTTGTTTGACCATAAGATGAGTTGAACTCCATTTGTATTTTGTAAACATCAATGAAATTTGAAATTCATGTCACAGAGAAAGAATTTCTTAGTGAGGCAATAACTCAAACACCTTGCTATCAATTTAAAACAGAGAACAAAAACAAAAAAATGCTTGATCTAGACTTCTCACCCACTTAATCATTGTTGATCTAATCAATCCCCGGCAACGGCGCCAAAAACTTGATGGTGTTTTTATGGAAAAACGAATTTCCAACACACAAATCCAACTGGCAAGTGTACCGGGTCGCATCAAGTAGTAATAACTCACTTAGAGTGAGGTCGATCCCATAGGGATTGATGGATCAAGCAATTTTAGTGGGTGATTAGTTTAGTCAAGCTAACATTGAAGTGAATTGTGTGAAGTTGATCAACAGAAAGTAAATTGCAGGAATGATAAAGTTGCAGAATCTAAATGGGCAGAAAACTTAAAGAGCAAGAAAGTAA